>NC_087156.1:1922500-2060000 GCF_035594125.1 Scylla paramamosain
AGGGGCCGCGTCTTGGCCACACATTGTCTTGCCCGATGGATGCTTCCTGAGGGTTGCCCCATAGTCCTTGGCTCACACACACACACACACACACACCACGGACCCACCTGTCTACGACACACGTTAACGATATTATCTGTCGTCTGCTGAGCCTCGCCACCTGGCACGACCCTCCCAGTGTGTGGTCGGCGGCGGCGGTGCAGCGGCGAGCCTCAATAAAGGAGTGTCTTTGTTGCAAGTGTTTTTTGATTCAAGGCGAGGGGCGAGGGGACGCAGCGCCTGCACGTGTATCGGAGGTGCCTCATTAGTATGTGAGGAGGAGGGCCGCTGCTCGTGTTGTTGTCCTCCGCGGCGAGCCTTTCAACCTTTGTAAGTCTGTTAACGATTGTTTATCTGTGTGCTATTGTATTCAAGATTTCAGGTTCCTGTGAAGGAGATGCAGGATTACATGATATGCTTAATGCTTTTTAATGTGCTAATGAATGACAACATCGCTGGGTTATCAGCAAAGTTGCTTCTTTGGTTTGCGCGAATGTTCCGTTGTTGTTTATAATTATTTTTACATTATATAAGAGTTTTGTGGATGCGAGGATCACTCAGTGGGGGAGAGCTAAGGCATCTAGAGATCAGTGTGAACATAGATAGTTTGCCTTATCGTACTACACACCTTACCTTACTCTACCCTACCAGAACCGTTTTCTCAGACTCTTCAGCGTTTTATCTTGACTACTTTTAACAACTCTCTTGGTAATGATTGGAGTTTTCAAGGGTGTATTCATGATTCCAGTGATAGTTTAGCGGGGATCGTGCATCATTAAAAAAAAAAAAAAAACATTCATGGAAACTTGCCTGGTGATGTCTGGCATTTCAAAGTAGCTCCCATGAGACATTAGAACGTTTCAGTATCGGTAGATCCAACGTATCTACCGATTTTTCATACATATTCGCACATAATTCTCGTACAGCCGAAGTGTCAATGGTCGAATAATTTTCTCGCTGCGTGTATCGTTTTTTCCTCACTCTTCCCCTTGGATCTGCTAAGAAGCTATCAGGTGTCAGGTTTTATAAGGAGACTGTCGGCACATCACAGGGCTTAAGATTAAAAGAAAACGTGGAACGCAGTGTGAGTGAGAAGGTTACTTGACTGAACAAGATTAAAAGAAAACGTGGAACGCAGTGTGAGTGAGAAGATTACTTGACTGAACTAACACTGTACAGCCACACTGGGGAGAGACACCAAGACACCTCAGGAACTGAAGAACCGATTAGCATATATGTCATTTTTTTTTTTTTAACATTTATTTATTCTATTGTTTCTTTTCTTTAACGAGAGAAAATTAAGCGATTTCTTCTTTTCTTTTCCTGCCCTTTCTTCTTCTTCTTCTTCTTCTTCTTCTTTATTGTTATTATTATTATTATTATTATTATTATTATTATTATTATTATTATTATTATTATTATTATTATTATCATTATTATAGGTCTTCGTCACTGTTTGGAGAGGTTGTTGTTGTTGTTGTTGTTGTTATTGTTGTTCTCTTTGTTGTTGTTCTTCTTCTTCCTCTTCTTGGCTGTTTTAAGAGGCTATTGTTGTTTTTGTTTTGGTTGTTGTTGTTGTTGTTGTTGTTGTTGTTGTTATCTGTGTTGTTGTTGTTGTTATCTGTTGTTATTGTTGTTGTTATCTGTGTTGTTGTTGTTGTTGTTGATGATGTTGATGTTGTTGTTGTTGTTGTTGTTGTTGTTGTTGTTGTTGTTGTTTTTGTTGTTGGTGTTGTTATTAATATTGTTGTTGTTGCTGTAGTAGAGTTTAGCACATCAAAGGATTTTCAAATTAAGGAAAAAACACAAAACATTGTGGAAGGATGCTCGATTTATAAAACTGTACCATTGTTACTACTACAGTTCCTACACATGAAATACACGGTGTTGCTGTTATGATATACTGAGATGTCACTTCTACAGGTGTTACCATCAACTAAAGTTTTGTGCCCCGCCAGATAAGACTCGGGGCCGTGGAAGTGAATCCCAGGAGAGGCTCATGAGAGAAAGAAGTCCTGAAACTGATGCTGCCTTTCCCCAGTGTCATGGTTTTGTATAGTGTTTTCTTGCAATCTTCCAGCTTCCCTTCAGTAAGTAGCACATTTTTACTACATTTCTATTCATTAAATCCTTCTTCTTGTCTAATAGTTACGATCTTTCTATAAAGCTTCTTTTCCAAGCTGACAAAAGTGTTTTTCAAGCTTGTTCTGTCTCTCTGTTATATCTACTGTTTTATCTGTTCTCCTCCATGGTGTCCTTCCTAATGAGTGTGTGTGTGTGTGTGTGTGTGTGTAGTGTGTATGTAAAATATTTGCAATAACAGAATCCTAACACCCATTAAACGACAGCTATACAGCGAAATGACTCAGCCTTCCCATCCACAGCAGATACGCGCTCTGGGTATTGTTGAAGAAAGTCCATTGGAAAGAAGGCAGTTGCTGAAAGACCGTAAATAAGGTTGAGGGGAAATGCAAGGTCCTTTCTCACCGGCGACCCGCTGTGTTTGGTGCTGAGGGTAAGTGTGTGATTGTTGAGTATTGTAGTGCTTATCCTCGTCTTACCAATACCTGAAATAAGGTTTTAGAATATAAGGATGAAAGTGGTTAGTCGTTTCATTAAGTGTGTGACTAATAGCTATACAATATAACTTGATTGCTATTTTAATTATTGTTCTAAGGATACAAATACGGTGGTTGTTTTATTGCAAGGATAATAATACCAATTTTTTTTTTTGACTATTGCTGTAAGATTACTAATACTGTTGCTCTTTTAATTATTGCTCTAAGAATACTCATACTATTTGTTGATGAATTGGGGAGCGAAGCCAGGACAAGGTTTGAATAGCTTTGTTTTCCTCGGTCTTGTCGCTGAAGCTTCCCACAAAAGGAGAAACTCAAACCTTCGCCTACTTTCTTTACCCATCGATTACCATTAGTTATACTGTACCATGTCTACAGTAACCGTACGCACAACTATTACAAGTTATCACTGCATGAGTTTAGTCTGAATACGAAGGTTTATTATAGAAAAATACATCTCGATTTATGGTTATGCTTTGCTACATAGTATCATCATACATACATACATACGTGTAATCTGACAGTCTCAATAATCAGGCTGTTAGTGTCAAGTCAATAGGGAACTCTCAAAGAGGATTAGACAAATTTATGAAGGAGGAGGATGGGTGAAAACAGGCAGGCAAGTTTTATAAAGGGATTGTTGAACATTTTCTTATATTCTGGTGTAAGTTCAATCGAGTAACATATATCATATTGTCATTACCATCTTGTCATTGTAGCTGTCATTATATTGTCATTATCATATAGTCATTATAACTCACAACGGAACGTATGAAGAGTTAGACTGTGTTATCGAGACTCCCACACCACCACCACCACCTCCACCACCATCACCACCACCGCAACCGCCACCACATCCTTGCCTTCCTCTATCCCTGACTACTTCTGAATCATATCCACGTCCACGCCTTGCCCTTCATTACGGGATTGCAGCACAGAGGCAGTGAGGGCAACACGGCATCCCGTGATTAAAACGCTTGTAGGCCACCATTATGAACACAGCTCCTGCTCCGCCACCACAGGGTTATGTAGCCAGCGGCAACCACGACCAGGCGAGGCAAGAACTGTGTGTTGTGTAGTCTCGCTTGCCGTGAGTCTGGGAAAATTGTATCTGAGAGTGTGTGTGTGTGTATATGTGTGTGTGTGTGTGTGTGTGTGTGTGTGCTTTCTTGAAATAACTTCATTCTCTCTCTCTCTCTCTCTCTCTCTCTCTCTCTCTCTCTCTCTCTCTCTCTCTCTCTCTCTCTCTCTCTCTCTCTCTCTCTCTCTCTCTGAATGTGTGTGTGTGTGTGTGTGTGTGTGTGTGTGTGTGTGTGTGTGTGTGTGTGTGTGTGTGTGTGTGTGTGTGTGTGTGTGTGTGTACGTGAGCGCATACTCATCCTGCTGAACAAACAATGTGTACTGGCAATATGAGCCACCATCACACCCGCTTATCCATCAGAGAAATTTAAATATTCGACAATACATCAACACTGAACACTCACGCAATACCCAAACGCACACGAGCAAAAAAAAAAAAAAAAAAAAAAAAAAGAAAAGAGAAGAAAAAAAAAGAAAACTTGCACATCTGACAAAACACAACCCTAATTACCCGTTACTCACAAACAAGAGGCGTGGCTGCATGAAGACTGCATAGAGGGAGAAAGAGAGAGGGAGAGGGATGGATAGGAGACACGCGCGATCCTGTACTATAAGCAGTAGAGGGAAGCCACGTAAGGGAGGCTGCCAGCACAAAAGCCTTTGGTCGATCACGCTGAGACAAAAGGCCCCTTGTTCACAGGCAAAATTGTCCGCCGTGGAAGAGGCTCAGCTGCTCATTTAGCGGGTTGCCTTACACATGATGACCCGCTCCCCTCCCTCACGCTCAATTGAACACCGGCCTCAGACAGACACACAGACAGAGAGACAGGAAAACAGGCAGGCAGAGAGGAAAGGAGGAAGGAAATTAGGGAAGTGTGTGTGTGTGTGTGTGTGTGTGTGTGTGTGTGTGTGTGTGCTTTTTAATTTTTTTGTTGGACGCTACAAACTCATTTCTTAAACTATTTTATTTCTTCCTATTCCTTTTTCTTTCTTCTTTTCATTATCATCATCCTCCTCCTTTTCCTTCTCCTCCTCTTCCTCCTCCTCCTCCTCCTCCTCCTCCTTCTCCTCCTCTTCATCATCATCATAATTTTCTTCTTCTTCTTCTTCTTCTTCTTCTTCTTCTTCTTCTTCTTCTTCTTCTATATTATATCTTTGTGTGTGTGTGTGTGTGTGTGTGTGTGTGTGTGTGTGTGTGTGTGTGAGAGAGAGAGAGAGTGTGTTTGTGTGTACGTACGTATGTATATAGTATGTATGTATGTATGTATGTACGTCTGTATGTGGCGGGTTTCAAATCTCCATACTTCCAAAAAAGGACAGATGATGAGTGGGTGGCAAAGTGACGCACTGCCTACCCTACTGATAAGGCGATACCCTGAATCAAAATATCAGAGAGGGAACACCTAAGCATTACCTTGGTCACGACACTCAGGCACGGAAGGCTTCACTCCCCACTTCTTGGAATCAGAGGAGTGTTTCTAAACGTTTTCTCGTCTTATGTCGATTACTTTTTAGCATGTTCTGGTGGAGATTACTGGAGTTTTCAAGGTTTTTTTATTTTGTTTTGTTAATGATCCCAAAGTTGCATATATATAATTTTTTGGGAGTGTCATCATAAATTAGCAAATGATAGGTAAGAACCAAATGTAGGTGGTTTTGCACAAACAAACGTTCATTCCTACATACACCACCGCCTTGGAACCCTACTCGTAAACATGTTCAAATCAGAGAGAGGAACTACAGAGTCACGCAGATAGTACCAGAGTCTACCAATAAAAGGAACAAAAGAGTGATGTTTCATTCTTGGTTTAGGGAGGTGGACAGAATAATGGTAAGAGTACGTAGAAAGTCCAGTGTGGATAACGGTGCCGCTAAAAAAAAGAAAAACTCGTGCAAGGCTAGTGACCCAAACTACATTATTTTAACAACCTAACGAAAAAGAGCAACCCCGTCGCATTTTTTCCACCTGGTGCGTGGTTTACTAATGCTTATTTTACCCTTGCATGACGGTAATGGCGGGCTGTTGTTTCACCCATCGTATTTTGGTCGGCGCTCGTATTAAGATGTCGGAGCAGCTGTGGCCTCTGACGCTGGCCGGCCGCTGCTGCCCCGCCAACACCCCGCCCTAATCACCAGCCTCCTCGCATCTCCCGCCCGATATAAGTTTGGTAACAATTGGTATCACATTAGGAGTCGGGCGGTGATGGCAGGGGGGCGATGGCGATTGCGATGATCTTCCTCTTATATATATTAAGTAATGGTGGGTGGAAACAGGTATTTAAGCAATGATAGTTGTTGGGCCGGCGGTGTTACGTGCGAGCTGGGATCCCCTCTGATGCGATTACGTCATAAATCCCGGCCGGCGCCAGATACCATCACACTCCTGCCTGTAATGAATGTTTGGAGACGGGAACTATTACACATCATGATATACATTTCTCTATGAATTTACTGCATCCTCTAACCCCGTAAAGTATCCCCCGTCAGCCGTAACTGTTTAAAATAATTACCCACGATGGTTTGACTTGTGTTTTTTTTCTTTTCTTTTCTTTTCTGGTTTTCGTTTTCTTGAGTTTAGATTGTTGTTGTTGCTGGAGGTTTTCAGGTGAGGTGGTTGTGGTGAGTGGTGGTGGTGGTGGTGGTGGTGGTGTCAATTCATAAGTCGTAACTTTTAATAAAATTCCAGGGTTATTTCGGATTGGTACGTTGTAAACAGGATTTGTCTTGAGAGCAACAACAACAACAACAACAACAACACCAACAACAACAACAACAACAACCACTACCACCAATAACTACTACTACTACTACTACTACTACTACTACTACTACTACTACTACTACAGGAACAACAACAGCAACAGTTCCACCATAACCACCAACACCACCACTACCATCACCACCACCACCACTACCACCACCACCACAACAGCAACAACAATAAGAACAAAAACAACAAAAAGTCACAGGATAGCTTACCACAAGGAGCTCCACCATTCACTCGTACAGGAACCTCTGCGCTGAGGTGGGCGGGCATGAGGCGTCCCCAGCCGGATCTTAGTACGGTAGCGGTGGGCGGCGGCAGGCAGGTGGGTGGGTGTCCCTCAGATAGCGGGGGCAAGTGGCGACTCCTGGCGAGGATGCTACGGTTGTCCTGACGTGGCTGGCCTGCATAATGCTTCATAACGCTGAGCCAACTGTAGGAATGAGTCAGCTGTCATCCGTCACCCATTTACGGCTGCTCTGTACCCAGGACCCGCCCACCTTCTCGCCTCGCCCGCCGCTCGTCGCCTCACCCGTCACGACACGCCGCGGCTCCCCGTCAACTCAATCCATCAAGCCATCTGGCACCTGTCTGTTGTGTTCGTCACCGGTGTCCCCTTGACCACCGCCCTCCTACCCTCCCCCTCCAGCTCCCCCATTAGGTGACCCATTAGCATACCGGTCTCAATCAAGCTCTCCCCTCTCCCCTCCCTGCCCCAGTCTGACCCTCGTGTGGCCCCTCCGCCATTTCCAGCGTTGTTAAGAGTTTTATGAGCTCCATTTCAGATGTTATCACCACAACGATGCAGGTTTCCACTTAAGCATTGTAATTAATCTGCATAAAGACACGGGTCTCGGTGGCTCCCGTTGAATATTTCTCTTAATGTCTAGTTGTGCAAAACGTTGTGTAACTTACGTAGGAGCGCCGTGGGAGTTAACATGTTTTCTTGCTGATCAACAAGGCGATAGGAGGACGTTCTTTGTGCATTGTATTGCGCCGCGAAGTGGACGACTCTCGGTGATGCGCCGGTATTGAGCTGCATTATTCATATGCTTTATTAGATAGTGCTCGGAAGATTAGCATCGTCAGCCTCCCAAGATTACCTGCCCGTGTCCCAGCGCTGCGGCGTCTTGCCAGGCGATGCCCACCAGATATAACTCCTCACCTCCACAAGTGTTTGAGATTATATATACTTGGAGGAACTGATTAACCCTTGTAAGGATCGCATTGGTTTTTAGTTGACTGATCGGAACTGGAGCCTTGAAGTTTATCTTACCAAGCAAACGATCACTCTGACAAATGCCTCCGATTATGATGATTTCTCCTTACCAACAGATAGATTTTACCAACATATTCTTACATATTCTTCAATTCCTTGCATTATTATGGATTTGTACCCGGTGTTTTATCTCGTTCCTTGTTCCTATACCTTTAATCTAATGATGATGCTTGGGAACTCAAACGCCGGATTACCTGCACGTAGCCTTGCACAGTCTTGCTTCACACACACACACGCACAAAAAAAAAAAAAAAAAAAAAACTCTTGCCTCGTTGTTCGCGGCGCCGAGGAGTCTGTTTCTTGGCCACGCAACCAGCGTTCTACACTCCCTTGACCCTTTCAGCTGCACGGCATCCCGGCATATCCTGGATGCCATATGATTATTTTATTAAGTTTAGGATAATATATATTTTCTTCATAATTGAGAAGGTAAAAACTCATCTGGAATTACTCCTTCGCTACGCTTCAATCTACGTTTCTTGTATTCTGACTAGCAATATTGGATTTTAGGAAGTTTGGAAACTGCCCTGACTACTGAACTGAAAGCATTACAATTTTCTTACAATCCACATCACCCTATGTGCTCATCTTTCATCTACCCAGCAGTCCACAGAACATTCCTTTCCACGCAGTACTTCTTTCCAGTGACACAAAACACACTCTAAGCACCCAATTTATCCTTGCATGAACCTACTGCTGCACCCTCTCAGTAATTCCTAACGCCTTTCCTTTAACTATTCACTGCCAATAGCTCTCAGTTTACCGACACACACACGAGCTTTCCTTAACGCTGCGAGTGCTAACAATAGAACTTGAGAAAATAAGGGAAGTTGCAGGAAATCATCAGGCCTTTACGTGGCAGTCCCTCCATAGAGCGTACCAAACTATTTCCACTTATCATCCACATTCATAATCTTGTTTTTAGAGGCACTAGTAATCTGATTTATTTAATATAACCAACAAGACAATTATTTAAGTCAGGCACTAAAAAGCTACAACTATTCCATTACTCTTACTGTTATTGTCATCTTTCAAGAATTTCATTGTAAATTTCCACTACGCTATCCTATTAAGCATGAGGAGAACTTGTGTTGAAATTATGGGGCATTCAACTCTTGACGTGTTGCGCAGTGTTGGTCTTACTGACTGCCGGGGAGTTCAGCGCACGTGTTCGAGCTGTCGTGTCTCGTGACTTCCTCGCTCGAACGTTGTTTTGTGAAACTTTCTACTCGTTGCATTTACCGTTACATTTAGTAGTCTGTTTGTCTTTCTATGCAGACAAGATTCTTAGTGGTTGCGGTCTCGGAAGGACAAGAAGTAACGGGTTCAAGTTTGATAAGGTTAGATTTGAAGAGATAGAAAGGAATTGGCTCACAAACTGGGTGGTAGATGGCTGGAGTTGACTCAGTAATGACATTGTTAGAGCCGTGTCAGTTTGGGAACCTTAAAAGAAGAGTAGGCAAATTTATGGATAGAGATACGTTTGTATACTAGGTATGTATGATTTATACATAGACTTCCACTTGTAGGCTTACTGACTTCTTGCAGTTTCACTACTTGTGTCATTAATTTTTCATTCATAAGCTTATTTACTCTCTTAAGTGAAGCACTATATTGTCGTGAGCAGAGGAGCCAGAATCTTTTTTTTTTTTTCTTACTTTCTTTCCATTATTTTTTTCATTTTAATATTTTTTTTCGGGGCACACTATTTTGTGATCAATAGAACTAAACCACACAGATGCAGCTATACCAGGCAGGTGCTCTAAGAGGAGAGGCTACCAATGAGTGTCCGGGAACAAGTCTACAGCGAGGCAGGCGTGAAGGTGTTTAGTCAGGGTGAGAAGCAGAGGCTGATGCCCCGCCCTCAGCCAGCCAGCTTTCCCCACCACGGCACCGACAGCTCACACATTGTCCCCACGTGTCCAGATGTCCACTGATAAGGTACTTCTTCTCCACGTGTCCTAAATGTAAGCACACACACACACACACACACACACACACACACACACACACACACACACACACACACATCGCTTTTATTCTTCTACATCTCTTCCTTTAGATTAGAATAATGTATATTGTTCCTAACATTATTGTAAGAAGCAACAGGTCTGATGATATTTGTTCTTCCTTTTCTGCATTCTTCCGTTTCTGTGTGTGTGTGTGTGTGTGTGTGTGTGTGTGTGTGTGTGCTTACATTTAGGACACGTGGAGAAGAAGTGTTTTTTTCATGTTTGTTTGTTTCTCTATTTGTCTGTTTCTCTTTCTCTCCATCTGTTTGTTTCAGCTTGTCTGTCTGTTTTCTTTATCTCCGTCTTTGTTTGTCAATCTGTTTGTGTGCGTTTGCCTGCCCACCTGTCTGTCTGTCTGTTTTTTTCTGTTTTATAGTCTTTTGGTCTGTCTGTTTGGTTGTCTGTCAATTACTTAGTCTCCCCTCCACTCTCACTCTCTCTCTCTCTCTCTCTCTCTCTCTCTCTCTCTCTCTCTCTACCCCTCTTCTTGAAAGTGTGCAGCAGCAAAGACAATATTCCCATCATGAGCCTGGAGGTCCTCGCTATCTCTCGCCCATTGTCACCCTCGTCCCCGATAGCGCAGTATCTCCGCCACCATTCCTCTCATGAGGGGCCACGCCGCTGCTCAGGTGCCTCGCTGCTCCCACTCTATATGTATACGCCTGGAACACACTACAGTACAGCTCGCCCCCACCATGCGTGCACTCCTCATAACGCGCTTGCTTCTTCTAGTCTTTAGAAAATTCGCCTTCAGTTCTTCACTCTCTCTCTCTCTCTCTCTTTCTCTCTCTCTCTCTCTCTCTCTCTCTCTCTCTCTCTCTCTCTCTCTCTCTCTCTCTCTCTCTTTCGTATTCCTCCTTCTTGTTTACGTAATTTTGGTTATATATTAGGGACATGTTGAAAAGGGATCTATTTTTATTTATTTTTATTTTTGTTTTTTTATCTTCATAGACGCTTGAAAATTCTCCTTTACTTCTCCACTTATTCTGTCTGTCGCATTCCTACTTCTTGTTTACGTGGGTTTGATTATAATAGGATGATATTTTAAATTGGTGAATCTTTATTTTTCTTTCTTTATTTGTTAATTTGTTGATATTTATAGATTGTTGTATTTTATATGTGAACGTCTTAGCTATTTCTTTTATTGTAATTTTTCTAACTTTTCTATTTTTTCTATTTTTTTTCTATTTCTTTTTTTTTTTTTTTTAGCATGGCTGGAGCTTTCTTAAAAAAAATACAGGAAAATGATGAAAGGAAGACGTAGGAAAAAAAAAAAAAAAACATTAATCTCTCAGCCCACGTTCCCTTCACCACCTTGTACCAACACCTGTCACTGCATCACACAATCTACATCAGGGCACAAACACAACACGATCTTTTCCTAGAATTTAGGAGACTCGTAGGAAGAGATCTGCTTAAGGATTTATGATTTGTGGGCGTAAAGATGGTGGCCTGCGCTGGTACAGACTCGTATACCTCCTGGCCTTCTTCGTTATCTGCAGTCCGGTGGAGGTTATCTGATGGGGAGCGTCGCCAGCAGGAGGCAGAGGCCCTCAGCTCTGGATTCCTCTCCTTTCATGACTCAAAGGGACGGACGGTCTGCCGGGAAATAGAAGAGACCAAAAGGGAATATACTGGAATGAAGGAAGTGAAATTGGAGGAAAAACAAGAAATACCCGAGGGAGGACAATGAATGGAGTGAATAACGGACGCGTGGAGATTAGTCATTCAACGCAGGCGGTGAATCACAACTGAGGATAAGAGAGTAGCGGACGGCGAGGGGCAAGATACACGGAAGGAGGCGCGCGATGAGCAGATAAAAGGGAAGAAGCAAATCACTCAGGTACAGGGAGACGGCACGAGGGAGAAGAGCCGATCTTAGAGAATAGATGAAAGACAGACAATTGACGGAGGTACGGACGCGGGCCTCGGGAGAAGAAAGGGAGAGGCTGAGTTGAAAGGAGGATCACTTGTGACTTCCGTCTTACCCGAGGAGGGAATCCAGGAGCCGCCCAGCACCGTAGTTTACGCTAAATAGGTCTGGGTATCTGGGAGGTGAGGCAAGGTACACGAGGCGGCGTGAGGGTGCAGGGAAGAGGTGGGCGAGGCGAGGTGGAGATGGGGAGACTCGTGTACTGTACGTTCAGGTGGGGCATGGTAACGGGTGACTGTTTCCACACCGGGCTTAATTAGAAAGGGTTGTTATTTATCTGTAAAGAAGTCGGAGAAAAGTTAAGATAGGGAGAAATTGAAGGAGGCTATGGATGAGTCGAAGTGTAGGCATGAAGAAGCTATAAAGAAGAGAACAGTTGGGATGTTAGTTGAACCAGAGATGTAGGAGAAGGGTCTAGTTGTGGTTAAGTCACAGTACATTTGGCATGGAACAAAGTCATGGAAGGGGAGACATTTACTGAGTGGTGAGTCAAAGAGCTGCCATGAATTATAAGAATCCTCGTTTTATATACATTGGAAAAACAAGTACTATGAAATATACGTAACTAAAAGGATGTTTCAGTCAATATATAAAGACGAAAAAAGAGAAAGAATGGATATATTGCAGTGGTACAGGATGACAAGAAAATTAAGGAGGGAAGGATGCGCTGGGCTGAGCGAGGCGGGGCGGGGCGGGGCGGGAAGAGGCTTTCAGAGATTCAGGTAATCCAGCGGTTAGGGAACTGACATTGTCTTTCTGGCTGACATGATCTCCTCTTCTCCTCTCCTAATATTGTATGAGAGTCTGAAGAAGCAGATGTAGAGATTTCTTATTTTCCTTTTTTTTTTCACGAGTCTTAATGTACATGAACAGTAGTGTTAATGCGTCTTTGTTTGCATGGCCACAGTTGGCGACACTCGTGTAAGCCAGACTCACACTGTTCACTCTGCTTCACGCGTCACAAAGCAACATAACCACCACAAAGACTGTTATTTGTTCCACCATTTATATCACTGTAACTTTGCCATCTACGGACTCAGGAACACGGGAACATTGCCACTGACTGATGCGCTCACTCGGGCCTTCGTCTGTGTATTCATATCTTATGTAATTTGTGGCAGATTTACCTCATTCCCACTAAAGCCATTGTATAAAATAGCAGATGATTTCCATTTTAACAATTCTGTACCTGTAATAAATTCAATTTGGGTAAAAATACAATATTAATTTGCCCCTTGTTTCGAAACAAGACAATGCGAAGACCAATCAGTTAGTGAGAGCATCAATCAGTGGTAGCGTCACCGTGTTCCCGTGTTCCCAGGTGGCAAAATTATGATGATACCCTCCTCTTCCTCCTCCTCCTGTTTCATTTAATCTGCTTTCATCTCCTCTTCTTTCGTCCTTCTGTTCCTTCGTTCTCCTTTTCCTATCATTATCTTCATATTATAACAGAGAATTCGTCGATATATTTCGGTAACACAGCAATTCTCTCGGTAACAATTCCTTTGGTAACATGACATCGGTTTTATCTCCTCCCGGACATCATTACAAAATTCTATTAAGAAGACATTTTTCGTAATGAAGGCGGTAAAAGCCATCTCTAGTTACTCATCCACTACTGCTATATCTACATTTGCTCTTTTCTGGCTTATAATGGACGATGTAATGAAGCTTCGAAATCGTCTCTAGTATTGAAAGGGCTCAGCCACTTGCCCGACTCTCAGCTGGTTCTGTCCCTCGTTACACATATCACTTGGCTTGTATTTGTGTGTTACTTGTTTATCTAAATCTTTTTTTTTGTATTTCCATATGAAATAATGTTTGGCTTCATCTGTTAAGGATTTATAGAGCGACAACTTAGCGTGGTAATGGAATGTAAACACTAGTCTGTTAGTCTATAAGTGTATTTATGATTTGCAGTGCTAGGTGTGTATAGGTGTCCATAACGTATTATACAAGGACTGGTGTGTGCAGGTTTGAAGCCTTCTTGCAGCTTCCCTGATGTTTCAAAGCACGAGTTCCAAGAAACATGTAAGTAAATAAATGAAAAAAAAATATATAATGTAGATAACTAATTAATTGACAATAAAAGAAAATGAGTAAGACGATACTAAATACGTAAGTTACTAAATAAATGAAACAAATAAGTAAATAGATAAGTAAAATGATATGAAAGAACTAAAATAAAATAAATCAACAAATATTACACTGAGATTGAAGAGTCAAACCGGAAAAAGTGTGGAGAGTTACATCTTTTATAAATTGTCTTACATCTTCCGTGAAAAAAAAAAATAAATAAATAAATCAATAAATAAAACAAAAACATTTCCGCATAGTTTCCTGAAATACTTTACGACTATTCCTACACCAACTCGTCAAATTATTACACGACCCGTTTTGCTGCGACTTACTGTATCAAGGACGAATCAGCATTGCCAATATGAATACCGTGACGTGACCCAGTGAAGGAAGACACAAGAAGAAGCAATGATATTAATGGTTTGAAATTAATGAAGCATGAGAACACTCAATTAAAGAATGCCTCACGTTACAATTAGTTACCGCTGAGGACATAGGGAAGGGAGGCGGGGACGGAGGAGGAGGAGGAGGAGGAGGAGGAGGAAGCCAAAACCAAACAAAATGAGAGTAAAAAAGAAGGTGTTGGGAAAAAAAAATCTCAGAAGGAAAAAGACTAGACTAGAGTAGACGAAAGGAAGTAAAAGAAAGGACATGAGTAGGAACATAAAGGCAAAAAACCAAACAGCAGCAGACCTGTTGATCCATACATCACTGTTTATGGGAACTATATTCATACTAACATACAGAAAGTGAAATATGATACCATAGGATTACATAGACGAAGGGGAAAGAAGAGAAAAAGGCTAGGTAGTGAAGGGTGATGAATAGAGGTGGAGGAGGAGAAGAGGAGAACAGTGGTTAAGGGTGGGGAATGAAGGAAGAGGAACAGAAGCAGAAGGGGAAAAGAAGACGGGGTTACTAGTAATTTGAAGTGCTATCAGAGTCGAATAATGCCTTTAAAAGTAATTTGCATAAAGTAATAAGTAAGAAAACATTAAATAAAACGTGAAGAAGTGACATAGTTAAAAGTGAGGAATAACAGAGGGAAAGGGGAGGTATTAAAAGACGGGGAATTGAGGGTAGTGAAGTAGTAGTTAAAGATGGGGGGTAGGAGAGGTGGGGAGAAGAGGGAAGTGGTGAGGATCTGCGCCGTCAGTGTCCGTCACGGTGTGGTGAGGACAGGAGCACGTCCCTCGATCCTGCATCCAAGGTAATACACAGGTGCTAGATCTTCAGGTGTTATAGGCTGTGTGTGGGTGAAGTACGTATAATGTTCTCCAGGTATTATATCAGGTTATAAGTGAGTAGAAGAGACTCTTGGATATACTTGTTCATTGACTGTTTTCTCCAGTGCGTTGTGCTGCGAGTCCAGAAGCAGCACCAGCAGCAGCAGCAGCCTTAGCGACGACTCCACCACCAGTCACACGAAGGTAAGGAACTGACATTCTGCTTAGAAATAAAGATGCAGGAGCCATTAATTTTAATTCGCTGCAACATTGTCTGGAAGGGTGGTGCGAAATGCGAATACAAAATGTTTCAGTATAATAGCGCTATTTTACTCGTGCATTATGAAAATCACGGTTTATTTTTTTCATACTGTTACTTAATGTCCTTTTTAGGCAGGAATTATGGAGGATCCGCACAACGAACACCACGAAGGGGATGACAGCCGCAGGCGCGTGGCAACTGTGGCGGTGCTTCGCTGGAAACGAAACCGCTCGACGCAATGACTCGGGCACCAAAGTGAACACCTAGGGAATGGCAGGAGTCACATTGAAGACACGGGACTTTGAGCTCGGTGTGCGTAGGTTGGTGAATTTAGGCTGTATAGGCTGCTTCCTGCCACCAACAGCAAAGGTAATTTGTTTATTTTAAGTGTTAATGTTGTTTGGGGGTATTGTAATGAGTCCTGTGTTGGTGGGATAAGATATTAAGCAATGTGTTGGTAAACTCGGTATACATAACCCGCGAGCATATCGTCATAAATACGCTTTTCCTCCTCCAATCCGTGACTCACCTCGACCGCATCTTCACTCGCATGTTTATCCTTGCCACTCATATAAGCCGGCTTGTTCCGATATATCAATGTGCCTGCATCGGGGTTGGGGAGCGTGGGTGGTGGATGTGCAGTCAGGGTAACGAGCCAGCAACTGTACTGTTGAAGTGTATAATTAACGACACGAGCCTTCAGTGCCATGTACATGACTTCACAACACGGTACCATGACTTTCAGTATAAATATAAGGTACCGTTTTACAATTTGTATAAATCTTTAAAAGATTTGTAAATAGTCACCTAATTTGATTAGATAATTTAACAATTTTTGTATATGTATGTAAATTTATAATGTCAAAAGTCATGCACATGTTTGATTCTAGAAACGTGGATGTTAAACGTGTAATGAAAATGCATGCATATAGGAATCGAGGCAGAGTGAGGCTGAGCAGGCGAGCGCTCCTCCACAATTTTTCATATTGCTTAGAAAACAAGAACATAAAAAATTAAGAAGCTGGAATAAACCATCATACCTGCACGTCGCAGTCCTGCATGAAACAGAGCTATTCCCACCGATCATTGTCACTAACTGAATCTGTTTTTAAGTACAAACTATCTTTACTAAATACTTCGATCTCCCTTAACACTAAACTATTACGGATTCTGTTACAAACCAGTGGAATATAATGACGTAAATTATGAAGTACATTTCCGACCGGCAGAGGCTTCCTTACTAGGTAGCTGGAGCGATTGTTCCCTCCATACTCTTTAGAAGTGGAGGCTGCGGCCTGACGGGAAGTGGTACTCGAGCACACGGTGGAACACACTCACTGCTACACTGATAAAAGTCCATGTAACTCGTTCATTGACGCTGCTTACTACTTACCGTATGTGAAATATTAGAAAATTGTTATTGACTTCACTCGGATGAAAATGTCGAGTCCATACTGCGGTGTTTACTGTACGTGTTCAGTTATTTTTCTCTAAAGCGGTAAATATTCAGGGAATAGAGCTTGGCACACGTATGTATGTATATGGCTACATTCCCAAACCATCAATTTACTCTTTCACATCCACGCAATAGTATTCCATATGCATGTGTGCTGCCTATCCCTCATTCACTGAGACGTTTTGTACACACATTCCAAATTGTGCTTGATGGGGTTGAAATCTCAAGCAAGCGGCCAAGAGAGCTGATAGTCCTGAGTACTTGTAAGCAGTTCAGTAGTGTGATGGCCACATAGTTTTAAAAATCGAATATAAAGACTGAGACTTTGAAATGAAAATACGGTGAAAAGAACATTATGGAAAAGTAAAAATTGAATAAGATCGTGAAATGGAAATTAGAGAAACGTAGTACTTTGAGTAAAAAGTATTTACTAATATTGCAGTTAAATAATTAAATCAAATAAATGCAACAAGTTAATATGGCAGTGTGGAGGGAGGGGAGTCATGACCCTTCTCGTTTCCCACTAAGGGTGCGTCCACATGGTCGAACACTGTTACCAAATAAGAAGAGGAAGTGCTGATGACGCCAGAAGCGAGCACCACGGACTAAAATCACTTACTTACCCAATAGTCTGTTCATATTTCGGAACTTCATACGGCCTTGCGGGACAGAAGAGTGGACCTATTATATATAACATTGCCAAGCTGACATAGTCTGTTCATATTTCGGAACTTCATACGGTCTTGCGGGACAGAAGAGTGGACCTATTATATAACATTGCCAAGCTGACAAATTCAGAGAAGTTACGTGCTTTTATGGTATGATCTAAGGCTAATAAATACTTTTCATCTCACCCGCCCTGTCAACATGGCTAGCCAAACGTCTTTAAAAATTTTTTTTTAAAGTTAACTGTACAGGCAGGCACATCTAAAAAAAAATTTTTTAAAGTTAACTAACTGTACAGGCACATCTGAAGTTATGGAATGTCAAAAAATTTATAAAGACAGTCATAAAACCATACATACCGTAGTTCATGTAAAAAACCGTTGCATAGCTTCTTTAATTTCTGTAACCAATTCTTGCACCACTTCCATTTTTCACCTTGTTCTCGCATGTTACAGCAATTGTGCTGCCATATATAATATATATTTTTTATCTTTCTGTCCACCATAGAAAGTTGGACGACACACGGGACACTGGCAACAAATAACCATCTCTCCCACGGCCAGATTTAACGCTGATGATGATGGCTGTGTTCTCTTAAACGTTTTATCAATGGCAACAAATAACCATCTCACCCACGGCCAGATTTAACGCTGATGATGGCTGTGTTCTCTTAAACGTTTTATCAAGGAATTGAAGAAATTGGCAATGACAATTACTACTGCCTCCATACACAGTGTTCGGGCCTCTAAGTGTAGATAGACTGCGGATTTCAGTTTCTATGTATGTGTCTGGTGGATTTTACCTGGTGAACGGAGTAGAGAAGAACTATGGCATACACTCACTCACTCACTGTTTGTTGCCAGATGAGTTTTCCTTGATTCCGCACATTTGACGTCATCCTCCTTTGCAGTATATATATGTAATAAATACGGTTACAGTGTGTGTTCGACAAACTGTTCCACCATGTGTGGACGCACCCCAACGTTTTACGGTCACACTTACCTGGCACGCACTTTAAAAACACTTCAAAACACTTCAAGTGAACAAGTGTTTTTTTTTTTCTAGAATGTTTATTTAGTTAGAATAAAATGTTTATTTAGAAAATAAACTAAAAAAATTGTGTGTTGTTGGCATCAGTATTTTTTTACTTCTTTCCATTGACATCATGTCTGTCACATTGTTTTCAGAGTCTTCGCGGTTCCCTTCCATCAAGTCTGCTGCTTACTACGTCGTTGTTTAAAAAAAACTCTATATATAGAGGATATCTGCTGGAAGAAGACAGAGAGGATGGCGAAGCGAACTGTGGAAGACTGTAGAAACGTTACTTGGAGAAAAAACAATTCTCCTGGGAGTAAGGAGTTCGCCACATACGCTCTTAGCAGCTTCATACTTATTTCAAAAAGGTTAAGTTAGTAGTGTAGTAGTTTAGTAAGTAACTACTAGACTTGTAGTCAGTCTGTCTAAATTGCGCGGTAAAGTAATAAATATAAAAACCGCTGATGTCGCTTTATTATCGATATTATTATATAATTTATTATATTTTTTTTTATTATAATATTTTTTTTTACTTCTATGATGTGTTTTTTGGTGGCTTTTTTATTCACAGGTGTTCGTGGTTGGATGGAATACGATGATGGTGAGGAGCGAAACTGAACTGCCGAGCCCGAAGTCTACAGGATGATGAATGATAGATATATAGAGAAGAACGTGAAGCGGTTTCTTCTGTCGAAAGGGAGAGAATTCAAATTTTCTCATTATTAGAAGAACACAGTTTGTGTGACACGTGCGACGGCTCTTTGTTTGGCACCTCCAAACAGAGGAGTTATATACACTATATATATACTCTATTTTATTATATTTTATATACTATAATAACTCTAACCTTTCTTTAGTGGATCTTGCTTTTTTATTAAGTTTCTTAATAAAAAAAATCCAAGCAAGATCCACTAAAAAATTTTATAAGCTTAGGTTTCTTAAAAAAAATCATCGTCGCACCGCGATGTTCCCCCCTAAATTTCTTTATCCCACCTCTCTCTACTCAAGCAAAGAAAGAACAACATCGCGCTTTTAATGTATGTGTCGGTCGGGGTTTTTGTATTGGTGCGATGTTATTTTATTTATTCCAGAGGTTAGATATTTTTATTGTTGTTAAATTAGTAGTGACTTCGATTGAATCTTGAGTAACAACTCTCAATCAATGTTTGTGCAAAAATCGCGTTTGCAAGCGACGACCTCTTTCTTTCTTCGTCAGTAAGACGTCTTTTTTCTCTTTCTTCGTCAGTAGATCGCGAAGACTCATTCATCCATCTATCGCGGTCTAAGTAGTCGGCGTCCACGAACATTTCTTTAAAAGGGTAACGCTACTTGAAGGCGAAATAGCAGTAACAGTTTTATACCACGGAGTCCCGTCACAGTAGGTGGTAGTAACTATGCCGTCCGTCATCCCCCACACGCATCCCATGTTCTTCGCTCTGCAAGAGTATATAAAAAATAAAGCGTTTTCCTATATATATATAGAGAGAGAGAGAGAATTAATATATAGAATAGATTTTGATAAAACAATCTTGATAGATTTTTATAAAAAATTTAATTCATACTGATAGTATAGTAAATTTATAAATATAATATACTAAATAGATAAAATAAATTGATTATTTAATCAGTATAGTAAATTTATAAATAATATAATATACTAAATAGATAAAATAAATTGATTATTTAATCAATCAATCTATTTGATTTAACTAAAATAAATTGATTATTTAATCAATCAATCTATTTGATTTAACTAATATAATCTAAATTGATTAATTAATTAACCAAAGTTTTTTAGATTAAACCTAATCTAAATTGATTAATTAATCAACAAAGTTTTTAGATTAAACCTAAATCTAATATTTTTTTAATTTTTTTTTTATATATAAAATTGATTTTAATCTAAAAATTTGAAATCTTTAAAACACACGTGTAGTAGTAGTATATAGTAAGTAGTATGTGATAGATAAATAATATATAATTTTATTAACCTTGCAGGAAAAAAAGGCTTATAGGCAAAGTTTCCCGCAGCAACAATAATATGCACAGGCAGCTGGAGGCTCGCTCTGTAATGATTTCCTTCCATAAAAATAAAACACCTAAGAAGCTGGCGGGAATTGCGCACTAAAAACGGCAAGGAAATAATAATCTTTGGGCAACATGGAAAAGAAAGTAGACAAATCTTCTATTTTTATGAATAGGAATAAAAAAATTAGGAATTCCCCCCATCAATAAATAAACTTTCTCTGAACTCTATTTTTCTATACCCATTAAATAAACATTTCTCTGAACTCATTTTTCTATACCCATTAAATCTTGTTTTTATATAAAACATCTCTACGCAACATTGGAGCAGGTGAGCGCTCCATACAGGTAACGACGTCAGAGACTGAAGATGTAACCGTGACGAAATATATAATGGGGGGCGTCGGGACAATTTTTCCCGAGTGACGGAGGGAGGGAGGTAGGGTACGTACCGTAAGGACACGCTGATGGTCTGAGCCTGGCGTGGCGGCGATGGTGGACGCGTAAACAAACACCATCTCTGCTGGAGCAAGCAAGACTTTTCCCCATCGTCCTTCGATGTTTCCCTGCAGAAGTGAAAAAAAAAAAAAACTAAACCAAAAAACGTACGGTCGATAATGAAAGCTTTTTTAATTATGCATTTCTAAGATTTTTCTATAAATTGCATGGAAAACAAAGTTTGCCATATATTTAAAAAGTGTCTCCTTTAGAAAATAATATATAGGATTTGTATTATATTTCCCCCATTGCTTCTAATAAAAAAGATAAATAAACCTAAATAAACCTATGGGGTAACCAGCACCAGACGAGGAACAACACATATATAATACAAATGGCTTGAATTGTGAGGCAGGGAGCGAATATCTGTCAAGACCAACAGCGCGGCGTCTACTGGCCTAATAATTATATACCCTTAGCTGACTCTAAAATGTAAAACCATCAAAATACTCCAGCAATGTATTCTGTTATTGTATAGTGTTAACATGTAACTATATATACAGTGGTTAAATATACATACAATGTTGGATTTTTTACTACTAGGAAAACTACTCTACACTAAATTACTCGTTTCAACAATTTCAGTAATTAGGGCCAGAAAAACTAATAATTTGCACGAAATAAGAACCAAAATGGCCACAAAAGACAGCTGAAAAATACATGTTGTAATAATGGCGACAGTAGGGATTTGTAGTTCCGAGCGAGTCCTTGGAGGGTGAGGTGAAGTGCCGAGAAGCTACGATTTATTCTGGGATTTCATCTTTTAAATAGCATAAAATTGACTTTTTATTTACTTACTACTTTTTTTTGTTACCATTTTTTTTATTATATTTCATTTGTTTTCCTTTGTTGTATACATTTTTTTTTTTTTTCTTTTTCCGTCTCCCATGCCGGGTGCCACTGGCGCTGTGGTGAGCCAGCGGAAGAATAATTGCGAGTTTCTGGCTCGCCACAGTTTCTCGGTGGGAGAAGCAGTGTTTTCTCGGAACACTAACCAGTGTGATTTCACCACACACACACACACACACACACACAGGTTCCCGCCGAGTTTCCAAGATTTACATTGAGAACATGGAAGACTGGTTTTTGCTGTTAAGGGTAACCTCAATAGACTCGCTACCTAAATAATTAGAAGAAAACATGAAGCACGCTGTAAATTCATTTGGTTTAAACTAAATGTTTGGAACAAGTTACTGAAACAAATGACCAGCATGTCAATCGGAACAGCAAAGTTTAAAATAATGTGTTTAATATTAACGGAACAGGAACGTTGGCAACACTGATTGCACTGACCGAGTCTTGCGTACCAAGTTCTCAAGTTAATGGAGTTGTGGCGCGGTGGTCCAAACAAATACTTTCGTACCGACTAAGCTTATAGGTCACTAGCTAGGAGTTTCGAATCCAAAAGCATTTTAGGACTAACAATGACACCTGCACGAAACTAAAAGGAGTGAAAAAGGAAAATGTTGCCTCACGTTTACGTTGCGTGTAATGACGAAACGAGCGTATGTAAGGTTAAGCGAGTGTCTGATATGCAGACAGTGCAAGGGAACTTAGCATGGGCGCAAGGAGGTTATTACTCTGACCTCGTGTAAAGGTTCCCTTTCGTCTCTTCGCATGAACAGAAAATATACAGAAAACAATGGGATGTTTAAAGAGAATAGAGCCACCATAAGAGTTTGTATTTAATAACTGATTCGAGGCAAGCGTATATAGTAAGCGTTACTTAATACTTCGATCGCTAAAGAGGCTTACATTAGTTACCATTGGCAATCTTATTGTGCAAAATATACAACCAGTGGTACTGAAAAGTTTCATCCACTTACTTTTTCAATGGTTTCTCAACATCACACTTTCCTGCATCCGACCACTTAAAGGGTGAGGAGGATAGAATCATAGTCAAGATGATCACGGACAACAATCTTTAAATCTAGAGATAGTGCTTCACGAAAGTACTGGGGTTTCGTCCAATAAATATCATTAGTATTCCTTTCCTTTTCTCTCTCCGCAAAATCTTTTGACATCACTATTGGGTTCCCTCATCTGAAGTTCCCACTTTTCCAACTAAACCTCACACTTATTGTGCACTGAGAAAGACTGGGAAACTAGAGCTACTTGTACGTGCAGGATAATCTACTCTACTAGCGCCTCTATGCCCAACTATCGCACGATGCCGCATGCCGCTACTAACCATGACAATGCCGTGTTACACAAGTGCCACGCTGTCATCGACCTTGGCACTAATGATCTAGGGGTTAAAAATTGTCGTCGGGCTATAAAGCTTAACAAGTTTTACAGACAAGTTTTACATAAGTTTTTTTTCAACAGTTTTTCCATCGTTACTCATGTGTTCCCTCGTTATATTTATAGTCACAAATAGACGTTCTCAAGAGATTAATTCACTGTCATATAGCCGTGAAAACATTACTAATTAAGGGAATCAATCCTTTCAGCTCTCTAACACTACTCGCATACCCATATACAAGTTACTATCCGTCTAAAATTACTAGGATTCACGCTTTAAATATAATAACCATGCCATCAAAGCCTTGCCAGTAGTCTATCTCACATCTGCACCTCTTCCCCTCCTCCCAGACAGCAAATCTCCCCAGAGTTACCACGTAATATGTATTGTATCCACTTCAAACGCTCTCTCCAAGAATCCTATACGTCATTTGATGCAAGAACTCTTCGCATACTGCCCATTAAACCATCGTCTTAATATACGACGTGGTAAATCAATTCTAAACCCATACCTGAATGCCCCACACGAGCACACGCTAATATTCAGTTTACTCAAATGACGAAATTCGAAAAAAAAAAAATCAAATCAACCACAAGTTCGCATTTCACCCTTCCCCCTATTCCGCAACAAGCCCACAATAAAAAAAAAAAAAAAAATACATAAATACAAATAAATACACACTAACCACTCGCCGCTCATTTCAAGCAGCTTATCCAAGACGTATCTACGCATCACTGTAAACAGGAACCTCACCCCACATCCTACAAATCATGAACGCTGAAGCACAATGCGCCATATGATAAGATAGATCTCAAACCATACCTGATAGACACGCACACGTCCTCCTCGGCTTCCAGCTGCGCTCTGGCGTCTGGATGGCCTCCTTCAGTGACCCCCACTTCACAGCGCTCCCAGAATTCCTCACTTGTTATTGCACCAACTATGAAGCTCCGATATCAGTGCACTCAGTCATCTACTTTCCCAATCAAGAATATAAATTAGTCCATCTTCGGCCAGACAAAGACATCATGTAAAGCGTTTGATATAAGGAAAATATTACATAGCTTATTTATCTACACCATGATAAAAAGATGAAGATTGATTCCCTGCTCGAGCATAAACACCTGTTCGAAGCCACTAGTGGGAACTATCTGGGTTATCCTGCCGCTCTACTCCTTCTCTTCAGTGTGTATAATGATCACTAGTATTCGCTGTAGTATCTATTTCAAGAATGGTGAAGGAAAAATTTGTTAGAGGAAGCGAGAGAGGGTTAAGAACGTGAGAAGCAGAAATACAGGGAAATGTAGAAAATATCCAGATACCCAGCAATCATAAAATAAAACTAGTTTAACCCTTGCCAAGTATTAGTTAACTTTCCTACCGTCATGTTTTTTTTTTCTATTTCTTTTTTTTTTATTATACTAACGAATTCTACATTTTCTACCAGTTTTATCTGTTTCTGCTTTTAACGAATATTTTTTATCTCGGTAGTTCTTCGTAGTAATCTCTAGAAGTACGTATATTATGATCTCGGACAGGTACTCTATCTCGTCTTCCTCTGCTCCTACACTTTCATTACCAGTTCCTTCTTGTCCTGCATTTTTCGGAATACCACAAAGAATTACTACAAAAAGTAGGGCAAAAAAATTGACTGGTTAAGCTGTTTAGATTGTTTAAATTGTGTGTGTGTGTATATGAGCACTTGTTTAATAGATAACTATTTCCCTTTTTTAGCATAGTTTGCCTGAATCATAAAGACAAAACGAAAATGTGGATATACTTGATACATATTTCTCGCTGAGGTGTGTGTATGTGTGTGTCCTTCCTCCCTTTTCCCCGCCGTTACCCTCGCCTCCCTCCCGCCCCGCCAAGCCAAGACAACACCTCGCTCGGGCAGACGCGGGTCCTAAACTAACTTTACCCTGCCGTGGAGATAATTAATGTTTTTAAGGCTCTCAGGTGACTGTTGCTTTAGGAGGGACGAGCGGAAGTGGTGGGCGGGCGGGATCTCAAAAGGAGGAGGAGGAAGAGGAGGAGTAGGAAGTGAATGGAGGTAGACAAGGTGATGAAATACAATAATAGGAGATGGAAACGTGACTCCAGCGAAAAGAAACAAATTTACGGGGGAGTTTATATACAAGTCGTGGTTGGTGATGTTTGAGAGGAAAGCATAGAGTAATGGAGTGTCTGGTTTTGTTATCGTTGGTAAAGGATCGATAGTCATCATCAGTAAAGCATCATTGCCTAGTTAACGTTAATAGAACTGGTAAATTATCATTATTAAAGACACACAAGAGATTGGCGATGAATTTCAAGATGATTTGTAGTTTGTAGCTTTGGCATGTCGTGAAAAAAGAAACTTAAGGAAACTAAGAGGGAAAAATTATAAAAGAAGAGTAAGGTAATAAAGAACATTAACACTTCCTGGTAGAAGCAGAACACCCAACTATGAAACACACAAATACTGAGTCGAGTTAATCTAAACTACTGGCAGGAAAACTTTTTTATGTATGACGGTGCAAAAACTTATTTGTGAACAGTGATATCATCCCCCCTATTCTATTCTTTGTGCTCTATATAATTATGAACTATATATGAAAACAAATAACTCTAGAAAAAATAAATAACGTATACAACCTTGCTTTATTAAGCCATCATTATCCAATCATTTATTTATACCTCATTATGGAGTAACGCAGCGAAGTTCTTCAAATCTCGAAAGCAATTGTAGTAATGATTTTAAGACGAACAGAAGAAAATGAGAGTTTAGGCCACAACAAACGATAAACGATTCAAGTAGATTACTGAAAATAACACAAGGAAAGCTACAATAAGCTCTGATAAAACACACATACGTACATCCAGTTATCCTTTCTGTCCATAAATGTATCTAATCTTCTTTTAAAGCTTCCTGTTGACTCGCTACTAACAACTTGATTACAGACTCAGGTTGTCAGCTGCTCATGTACAGCGGTGGTTCATCACCCCTTGTTAACCGCATCATCACCACATGAATGAGGATTCCACGTATCACCACCTGCTTGAATACACCACACATCACCACTGCCTAGAGTACACCACGCATCACCACTGCTTGAATACGTCATACATTACCACTGCATGAGTACAGCTTTACACTTGAATGAGAACAATGTATCATCACCACTTCTTTCCTTTGAGTACAGAATCACCTCACCACCACTTCGTTGTTTTGAATACAGCGGCTTATCATCACCACCTACTTGAGCAAGCGGCACATCATCTGCTTGAGTACAGCTCTGCATCACCACAAAAATGAGTACAACGTTGCATCACCACGTGCTTGAATACACCACGCAGTCACCACCACCTGCTTGAGTAAAGCTTTACATCACCACTTCAGGAATCCCGTAAGGGGAGGAGAGGCGGAAGCAACTCAATCTCAGGCTGGGTATCGTGAGTCAAATGATTATGATTTATTTTCACTTCCCGCGGCGCCAGGAATGTTGTAAATGGGGTCGGGTGGTCGGGTGCCACGACTCGGAGGGGGAGAGGGGCACAGAGGATGCCAGGCGCGGGTGGTATAAGAGGGAGAGGTTGGAGGGAAGGGAGAGGGTAAGAGGGAGAGGGAGTAAGGGTCGAGTTGTCTCTGGTGACGCAAACCCAGCCTGTAACTTGAGCGTAATTATGGTTTCTTGATTTTCACCAGTGTTGTTTTTCGTAATGTGTGTGTGTGTGTGTGTGTGTGTGTGTGTGTGTGTGTGTGTGTGTACGGCTTGTTAACATGTGGAGAAACATAACGATTTTCTGAAAGCGGGGAAAAGCTGTTTTGTTTATCGTTTATTTTTCTATTTTTAATGTAAGAATATAAACAAAAAGGCATTAAAATCAATAGAACTGAAATAAATAAAATGAACGTAGTGAAACATAATAAACAAAAAAAAAACGTTAAAATTCTCAAATATATATCTATCTACTTATTTACTGTGGTTTCTTACACACAGCTGACAAACACACCTGTTCCTCTTGATACAAACACCTGCTAGTCTACACTCTGATTGGAGGCTTGATTCATGTATATCATCCTCCCCCGTTCTCCTTGCTTCCCTCTGTCAATGTCCTTGTATGCCGCATTACAACCCAACATTCACTTTTATTTATTTATTGTTTATTTTATTTATTTATTTATTGTTATAGTACAACCCAATGTGACTTGGCATGCAGTATTAATAGTGCGCGGCGAGCTATGCTGAGTAATAACCAGTACAAATTATAAAAGAGTAAGAGAAACAAGTAATGATACCTGTGAAAAGGGCTCGACCAAACAGACTCACGTTGAGCAAGAAAGTGTAGAGGTACAATACTGGCAACATTAGAGTGTATTCTCCCCAACGGCAAATGAAGGAATCCCATCTTCAGACACACACTGAAACATTTAAAAACAACGTGACCTGTAGTGGTTAATCTTCTTACCACCTCTTCTGCCTATCATTCTCCCCTCCTCTTATATCCCAACCCCTCACACCACACCTTCCCACATACACATCTCAGTACTGCATATACTTAGATCTATCAACACTTCCCTCTTATGGCGTGACGATCCATCAACGACAACAAGAGATCCAGTGTTTTATATACTTAACCACGCAACCTTACTCCTGTTTCCTCCACCATGACAGTTTTCACTTCCCGTATCTACTCTTGAACTCTTCCTTCCTATCCCTTCCCTCTTATTCTTACACTCACTACCTCCTGCCCTCCGTCACTTCTTCCACGCCTCGTTAAGAAGACACAGGCAAGGGCGGCAAGGACAGAGACATCTAAAGGGTTGTCTAATGTTCCCTGCACCCACACGCCAGCACGGGTCCACGCCCACTGGTGACACATACTTCCTGTGATGAGAAATGACTGGGTAATGGTTTGCAAATGGGCGAATAAGCTGACGAGAGGGCGGGTGGTTGGGTAGTGGGGAAGATAATGGTTGATGGAGGTATGGAGTGGGGGAAGGAAGGAAGGAAGGAGAGAGAGAGAGAGAGAGAGAGAGAGAGAGAGAGAGAGAGAGAGAGAGAGAGAGAGAGAGAGAGAGAGAGATGTAAAGATGGTATTTTATTTCCGTAGGTTACAGCCTATAAATTTTTGTTTTAGTAAGCAAAAGTGTCTAATTTCTCTCTCTCTCTCTCTCTCTCTCTCTCTCTCTCTCTCTCTCTCTCTCTCTCTCTCTCTCTCTCTCTCTCTCTTTCTCTCTCTCTCGCTCGCTCTGAAAGAGAGAAATTTGAAGTGGTCATTTTATATTTTTCTTCTTGGACTCTCTCTCTCTCTCTCTCTCTCTCTCTCTCTCTCTCTCTCTCTGAGAGAGAGAAATTTGAAGTGGTCATTTTATATTTTTCTTCTTGGACTCCTTCTCTCTCTCTCTCTCTCTCTCTCTCTCTCTCTCTCTCTCTCTCTCTCTCTCTCTCTCTCTCTCTCTCTCTCTCTCTTTCTGTGGTAGCCTAGATCAGATAGTGCAGCTTATCACAAACAACAACAGTACACCCACCGGTTCGCTGCTGTTGGTGTTTGTTCTTCCTTTGAGTCCCTTTGTGCTCCCTTGATAAGAAGAAGCCATCACTGGTGACGCTCGGGTCTGCCACACTGACAGTGACGGAGAGGGAGTCACCGCTGACACTGTTCACCAAGAAAACCTGCTACGCCTTATCACAGGACACAGCTACTGCTTCGTCCATACCCCCAATTTGTCGTGACTGATGGCTGCTGGCTGGCGCTCCGGTACTGTCTCCTCGTCCTCTTGGAAAGGCTGAAAACACTCCACGCCTGACAGATTATCAGCCTCGTGCATTGCTGGCGGGATTTCTCCGGGATACGCAGGTTCAGAATTCTTTCAAACATTTGGGCGTTTTATTTCGTCTCATCTGGAGTATTTCTAACAGATTCTAGTGGAAGCTCTTGGAGGTTTTCTTAGTTGTTTTCATGGTTCTAGTGACAGGGTTACATTGATTCTACGCTATTAATACGAAGAGGACATCATGAGAAACTGACTAATCATCCATGTTGCTTTTACCTGAACTCCCTATGAGAGAGAGAGAGAGAGAGAGAGAGAGAGAGAGAGAGAGAGAGAGAGAGAGAGAGAGAGAGAGAGAGAGAGAGAGAAAAGCGTTTAAGAATACAGGAATCAAACACACGTGTGAGGAACAGGAGTAATGTGACGTCTCAGCTTCTGTGTGGGGTAAAACGAGACGGAGAATCAGTTTAGTTCAGTGTATAAACATAAATTAATGATTTTTTTTCCTTTCTCTCTCTCTCTTAAAGGAATTTCACGCCGTTCAGAGATTGTCACCTTCATTTATGTCTATTAGAATCTCAGAACTAAAAGCTGATTCAAGTAAATCTTCGCCTTAACATCACATTAATAGCAACTCTAGTGGCGTCTCGTCAGTGCAAACAAGTTCTTTGTGTTTGACGTGCAAGTGTGAGAGGCGCAGTTTTGGGCGCCCGACACCTCACTCCACACACTCCGCTTGTTAGATCAAGTGTTGTTTTCTCCACTAGCAGCTGATTCCGTCACTTAGAAGCCACTAAAGTAAGCACAACAATGCTGGCCATGTGAAGGCAGCTGGCAGCTTTATGCAGCCTCCGATGGGGATAAGAAGACAGACGTACAGACTTGTTTTAGTCGTGTGCTGGAAAACCCTCCTGGATTCCCGGCAGGTGTGCTGATAGGGGAGAAAATGGTGGGGCGAGTTTGTTTTCTGTGCGGGTTGGTTTCTCTACCTGGGTGTGTGGTGCGCGCCTCCACCATGGCGGTGTTGTCGCTTTACACAACACTGAGGTGAAATTCTAGAGATCTTATATTATATTTGTGTATCTTGTTTATACCACAAAACCCTCCAGTCAATAAAAAAAAAAATAATAATAATATCTTTGCTGTGTGGGTTGTAATCACAGTAACAACAAAGTCACTTGTGGGTGTTTTGAAGGGAAAATAAATAAAATATGAGTCAATATAAACACGTATTATTTGTCTCAATTTTGTTTCTTGGAACGCTGATATTTTCCAAAACAATATCCCCGCCACTGATGAGAGAGAGAGGGATCACTGCCTCTGCCATCTGCAAAGACTACATTAATATCTCTCTTTACTCCCAACAAGCCGTTAATCCAATCTGAGTAAATACTTGTCCTGCAGTTTACCATCATTCCTTCAGTGGGTCTGCGAGTTTACCACAACCGCACTAAATTTTGGACTGAAACATTCCTGCAAAGTTAAGCGTATTGACATCCTGCAGGGGAGCGGGCATCAGGCGGCATGTGGACTCCGGCTACCACGCAGTGAAGGGCTGAGGTTCACTGGGTGTTCCTTCACTCATATCAACGTTACTCAGTGTGGGCGACAACTTGGGGAGAGTGTTCCGTCACTGTAATCAAGACGAGGCACTGAAGGGAGATGCAACGGACACCATGAATGCATCTTGTGGAAGAAAATGCATGTACATCTCTCTCTCTCTCTCTCTCTCTCTCTCTCTCTCTCTCTCTCTCTCTCTCTCTCTCTCTCTCTCTCTCTCTCTCTCTCTCTCTCTCAGTCTTGTCAAATCTTCCTTTCCCGGCAACAAAAACACTCTGCGACCCTAAATTACGGCGAGTTTGTTCACGTTGTCTTGCCGTGTTTTTGCGGGAATGAGGAAGGGGGAGGAAAAACAAGACTTTCAAAATAAGTTATACCTGAACCAGTGAGGCACAGGAGGGATGGGGTGGGGGCGAGTAGCGGGGCGGGGCACCCACAGCACGGGGCACCTGGGGCGGCAGGAGCCTCACGACGGCGGGGCGACGACCGGTCACGGCAGCGCCCCTCACCAACTCTCACTCACGCCGCGTCACCAGGCTGGGTTGCAAGCAGCGGCGGTGGTGGTGGCGGTGGTGCCCGAGCCGCCCGCGAACCGTATAGCTGGTCCATACACAAAGGTGCGGGCGGCTGCGATATATACGTAACATACACTAAACGCTTTCCCAAGACCGGGATGAAAGTAATCGCCAGCGCGGGACACAATCTGGCATCACCGACATGAGGCCGAATATCTAGTAGACAGGCACTGAGGGAAAAAATCATATTTATTTGGCGTAATCTCCGTAGCAAGTCACAATAATAACATCCCAGCGACGCTATCATAGATCTAAATCAAAGTCGTAATATCTCTAAGGGCCTTTCTAAGGACTGGGTAAGGGAGGTAACAAAGGGAGGCCTGACGACAACGTGTAAGAGAGGTGAGGCAAGTGCTGATAACGGCGCGGGCAAGTCTGGCGTGGGAACAGCGCAGGGAAGAAGGAGTTGTTGTCTGGGGGCGGCTCCGTCAGGAAAATAAGAGGGAGCTTCACCGCGCGGCACCAGCAGGCGGCGGCGACGGGCGGACAGGCGTGAGGGGAGGGCACCACCACGTAAGTTATGGTGCTTGCTCGCAGCGGCTCCGTCAGGCCGGGGCGAGGCGGGCCGCGGAGGAAGAGGGGAGGGGAGAAGGTCCGCCAGCAGTACTGAGACGACTGCAACGGTAGTGGTGGTCGTGGTAGTGGTGGTGGTTGCACTAGTAGTTGTACTAGTAGTTGTGCCAGTAGTAGTAGCAGTAGTAGTGGTAGTAGTAGTAGTAGAAAATACTATCATCATTACCATTACCACCATCACGAATAACAACAACAACATCAACGACAACAACAACAATAACAACAACAACAACAACAACAACAACAACAACAAATTATAAGATGATGGCAATAATGATAGTGACAATCATGAGCGTAATAATAATAATAAAATAAGAACCATAATAAAAATGATAATGTGATTTATAACAACAGCAGCAACAGCAACAACAGCAACAACAACAACGACAACAACAACAACAACAACAACAACAACAACAACAACAACGACAACAACAACAACAGCAACAACAACAGCAACAACAACAACAACGGCAACAATAACACCAACAACAAAAAACAACAACAACAACAACAACAACAACAACAACAATGATAACAACAACAACAACAACAACAACAACAACAACAACAACAACAACATAATCATCACCCACCACCACCACCATCACCAACGCCATCAAGACATCACAATAAGAATCAGCACAACAGCCTCATCCATTCGATTCTGAGTTTCATGCAAGACTGAAATTAATTCCATGACTTCATTTACTCTTCCCACTCGTACACGACTTGGTGTGTGCGTGTGTGTGTGTGTGTGTGTGTGTGTGTGTGTGTGTGTTCGGTCAAGTCCTATTATGCAATGTCATTTTCACATGTATCCTCGATTACGATAAAATAAAAAATAAAAAGCAAACGATTAAAAAAAATACTTATTTATTTTTTTATGCACAAAAACATTTCTTTTTAAGTGATAAAGGACACACTAATTGTCTCTCCTGTAAAAGAAAAGAATACTAAAGGAGATAATCCTCACGCCGTTAAGGGAACGCTTGCCTTGCTCAAAAACTCTCCTTGATGTTGCTCTCCCGCCATAATCAACCTCAGTACAATGTCACTGAAGATTTTTAACACACCACTTTGCTTAGGTAAATATTTGACCTTTTGTCAGGTAAGGTGTTGCATTTCTGTTTGTAAAATTTCTCTCCCTCTCCGTCTTTCCTTTGTCTCATAAACATGCGTTATCACTTTACCCTAATTTCCCCTCAAGACAGAGTCGAGTTTGGCTTGCCCTGGCCGGCGCCGCGTCGCCCACTTAGCCCCACTAGCCCCTCGCCGCCCCCTCACGACGCGACCTGCACGAAATCTGAATTCAATCTGATGCCTTAATTGACACATTGTTGTTCAGCCAAAAGAGCAAGAGCGAGGGCCGCTGGAGGGACTCGAATGTCTCCTCTTCGGATCTTCCATTGAGTGGAGGCCGCGATTCGGTAGCTGTCATTAGGACGCGTTTATCGCTCCGCCTCTCCTCCTGAGAATTATTCAAAGCAGGATTACTCTTACAGGCAGAACCAAAGGGACTCGCGCACACAAAAACCTCCGCATAGGACCTTTGATGCAACAGGAAAATGGACCACTTAAGTAAATTGTAGAGGCAACGTGACTTACCAGCTGAGGCGGGAGTTACGACCACTATCTGATCGCCTGACCACGACTGGACCCGGCAGCTGCCTCCTCCTCCTCCTCCTCCACCTCCTTCTCCTGCTCCTCCTGCCCCGCCTCACCTCCTGCCGCGAGGGGAAAAAAATAACAAGTAAATAAACAATAAACCATAGGCACACTGAACCTAACGATGAATCAGTAGTTAGAGGCGATTGTTTGTTGGGATTGTTTGCTGAAGAATGTTACTGAGAGCTTGAAAGAAAAAAAAAGGGCAGTGAAGGGCAGGCACGGGGCATCTGTGTCAATGGAGGGCAATGTGTAAACAACGAAGGCTGGGCTGTGGTGACGAAACGTATCCATGCGAGAGGGAGGGAGTGAGTGACGCCTTGACACAAAAGAAAAAAAAAACCCTTGCTTTACTTTTTCATTTATGTTTTTTTTTTTTTCTGTGAGAAGGAGCATGAGTCTTGTAAAGCGAGAGGAAATGATAATATGATAGCAAAGTAAAGTATCGGATAATAATGAAATAGTAATGTAACAACAAGGTAACAGGTACTCGTAAAAATAAGAAGGTAAAAACGATCGAACAATAACACACAATATAAAAGTAAAATAAACCAACAATGTGATTTACAAAGAGGAAGTTAACAAAGTAATGAGTGGAAATGTTCAAAAAAAATAAATAAATAAATAAAAGAGGCAAAATATTATGTACAGAGCCAATAACAATCACAGTAATATCAATAACGACAGTGATAACAAAAATAATAGAAACACGAATAAGAACAAGAATACGAATACGAATAAGAGAAAATAATAACAACAATATCGTTACATAATTTATCTTTCTCGTTATACACAAAATCACGTAAAACACACACACACACACACACACACACACACACACAGGAACATGAAGAGAAGGAAAAATAATAAATAAGGGATAACGAACACAACAAAAACACAACAAAAGGAAAACAAGGTCCTTGCGTTGCTTTTCTTTATCATGTGAACAAATTCCTGAGGTGGGATTTCCAGCTGCCTGTCTTCACCTTGTCTCTCTCGACCACACAATAAGGCACAGTTTCCCTTATGTTCTTAGCGCACTGCAAGGTTGCGAGGCGTATTCCAAACATTTACGTCTCAGGGATGAATAGTGATTGTAATGGTAATGAAAAATTGTGATAAAGCTGATAATTATAGGAGTTGTTTCATCAAAGTAGCAAGGGTGGAGATAGTGGTGGTAGTAGTAGTAGTAGTAGTAGTAGTAGTAGTAGTAGTAGTAGCAGCAATAGTAGAACATGTTGATAATAATAATAATAATAATAACAATAATAATAATAATAATAATAATAGTAAATGTAACAATAATAATTATAATAAAACAATAATAATAATAATAATAATAATAATAATAATAATAATTATTATTATAATAATAATAATAATAATAATAATAATAATAATAATATTATTATTATTATTATCATTATTATTATTAATATTATTATTATTATTGTTATTATTATTGTTATTATTAATCACAACAACAACAACAGCAACAACAACAACAATAACAACAACAACAACAACACGACCACCACCACCACCACCACCACTAACAGCAGCAACAACATCCACAATGATAATCAAGGTTCAGCACTGCATCACCAGACAGCACACAGTACACACACACACACACACACACACACACACACACTCACCACACACCCCACACAGTCCATGAATCGAGAGCAGCTCTTCCTTCGCCCCTCCACCACGCCGCTGCTAAAAATGGGCAAGAGGGAGAGAGGGAGGCTGTGTGGGGTGGTAATAAAGGACAGCAGCCCCCGCGTCCCTGTCCCTCCTCCCTCACCCTCGGGACGGGAGCCTCCTGTCGGGGGCCGCTACAGCACAGCGGCCGGACTCGAGCGACAAGTCTGATATTTGCGATAACATTGAAGGCGTGAGAGTCGAATGGAGAGATGAAGATGAGTATCGGGTCCTGATTCGGGGGATGTGGCAGCCCCAGTGTGAGGCTGTGCGGGATTAAAGCGAGGCAGCTGCCGGCGAAGGGGCTGAGGGGGCCAAGCCTCGCTCGCTCCACACTCTTAACGACGTTCATTTCTTTCATAATTTGCTACACTGAGAGAACATAGCGTCTTGTTCAGCAGGCCTGGCATCTCCCTTGATGAGGATTATAGACTGGTGGTGGCGGTAGTGATGGTGGTGGTGTGCAGGGAGTCCTGCCGGGGCTTCTCGTACCAGCATACCGGTGTCCTCCATTGCTTATCGGTCCCGGCACTGCTGTCTATAGGAACGCGGTGCTCGCTGGACCACGATGGGGTATTAATTTGTCCACACTCGACTGGAGAAAAGTTCATCTTCATAAGATAATTTGTAATTAAGATTGTCACGTCCACAGCGGATAACGCAGCCAATTCGGCGTCAAAGAATATATATCTGTAAATCTTCAGCGACACAACGATGGCACATATTTACCCAACCGCAAATTCCTAATTAATGATAACTATGTTATATATATATATATATATATATATATATATATATATATATATATATATATATATATATATATATATATATATATATATATATATATATATATATATATATATATATATATATATATATATATATATATATATATATATATATACATAGAAGGAATCGTGTCTTTTCAAATAAAATTTCACAGATAAAGACACGTCAGGGAAGAAACGGTAAAAGTGCTGCCAGAAAACAAATATACTCTTAACAATGTCACGCACTCCTGATTTATCTGTATCAATTACGCATCGGGGCACCGGAGGCTGTGGCACCATGGCTTACACGGCCCTATCAAATCCTCAAAAAGAACAACTACACATTTTAGGAGCAATCTTACACCTCCTTTTAATTCAGTTTGACGGCCAGACATGCGAAAAATCATGTAAAGACGTACAGAAACAAAAGAAAAAACGCCATTTCAAATTTCAAGAAGAATAACGCATTTTTATGAGAAATTTAACGTGTCTTCTTAATTCAGTTCGACATCCAAAGATAAGTGGCGAGTCATGCAAGGCACGTGCTTGGAAACAAAACAAAACACATGATAGTAACTACGGGTGTTCTCCTGAATGCGTGTGTCTCCGCCAGTGTGCTGCGGAGGCGTCCCTCGTGATGCGTCTACCAGGCTCGCGAACAGACGTGCTGGGATTTACTTTAAGCGGTGCGGAAACTGAGGATTACACAGGCTGGCGGATGAGCCTCACACCCCCACACCCCCACAGTTCCTGGCTGATGCTGCGACCCTCGGTACGTAGCGATGTCATTGCTCACCACGTCAGAGATGAAAAACTATGCATTCATCTTACACAACCGAACATATACACACATTCACACATACAGACATACACTCTCAACTAAGTGTGCCAAGAGCGAGAAAAGTCTTGGCAAAAAGAGAGAAAAACAAGCCTCTCCGGGTTCTTGCCCTCTGATCACAATGGTGTTATTCAATGTCCCCCACTGACACGGAAAGAAATGTTCTCACATGATGAACACGACCCAGATAAACAAACAATGTCGCGGGTCAGCGTGTCGGCAGCAGCTCATCCAGAGGCGACAGGATTCTTAATACGAAGCACAAATAGATGAGTAGCACACAACTACACTGTGTTTCTGCGACGCGACACAGCGGCGAGGGGAGAGAGAGAAAGAGAGAGAGAGAGGCCGCAGAGGAGCGCGAAGTTAAACAAGAATACTAGTTCCCGATTAGTAAAGGCAGAAAATAGTAGCAGAGTTTTTGACGCGATAGAAATATTGTACGATAAATGGATATTGGGAGAGAAGGATAAGTAAGAGGAGGTCAGTTAATTCTCTTAATAAGCAGGTTTACAGGGAAACAGGTGAAGCGGGATGAGGAGGAGGGATGGGGCGAGTCAGTCTGGGTTGGGACGATGCGCGCGCTGAGTCAGGCTGAAGTGCAGCTGTGTGAACTGAAGCAGACTGAGGAGGGCGAGGGGCGGCGGAAAGACGGTTTTGAGGCAGGATGCTGAAAGGACAGCTTGACTGATGGTGCAGGTGGTGGAAAGCACATAAAGCAGGTTGGTATGAGGTGTGGATGAGAGTATGATGCAGGCTGAGGTAGGCAGACTGGGGTGAGGCAGGTTAGGGAAGGTCGGGGCACTGAGGGAGCCGGGGGCCGAGCCGGCGGTGGGCTGCTGATGGGAGTGAGATACCCGCCCGCGTCCCTCCAAGCCTCGATCACAGCCCAGATAAGCCCGGACCAAGTCGTGGCCAGTCTCCGTAAGCTTTTTCTTAACTTTTTTTCATTACAAGTGAAACTCCGAGTGTACTCTGTTACGCAGCACTGAGGCCCCGCGCAGCAGCAACCGGGCGCCGCGGGGGGAGCTGCAACACACACCGGCGAAATACGACGAGTAAACATATTCGGGCAAAGGGAGAGACGGATGGGCGGCCATTATGCACGCGTTTAGAGAGTTGTGTCACACGACCTGGAAGAGTGTACACGTCCCAGCTGCCGCCCGATTGGACAAACGCAAGCCGTAAAGATGGGCAGAGAAAGGGAGTGACCAAGAGTGAGAGGAGAGAGGAGAAGAGGAAGAGAATAAGTGGGAAAGAGACGCACAGGGAAAAAGCGTTTCTCTTTCTCTTCTCTGTGGCCCAGTTACACACACACACACACACACACACACACACACACACACACACACACGGCCGGCGGGACATCTGGGTTGACTGACGGTAAGTTATCACACAGATAGTCTCGCGCCAGAATGTTATCGGTGCCAAGTGGTTCATGGGTTAATTTCAGGAATCTTGCTTCAAATTTATGGCGACACGACCTGAACCATTCTTTTAATCTCTCTCTCTCTCTCTCTCTCTCTCTCTCTCTCTCTCTCTCTCTCTCTCTCTCTCTCTCTCTCTCTCTCTCTCTCTCTCTCTCTCTCTCTATCTATCTATCTATCTATCTATCTATCTACTCATCTCTCCGTAATAGTAAAGTAAAAGGTACAAGTTGGAGAAAATTCTTTGAACTCAAAAAATGTTGTTATTGACGAACCGAGAAAAATCTAATTTACATTTTCGTCATCGTCATAATAATAATAATAATAATAATAATAATAATAATAATAATAATAATTATTATTATTATCATTATTATCATTATTATTATTATTATTATTATTATTATTATCATTATTATTATTATTATTATTAATGATGGAGGCGGTGGTGATGGTTGTGAGAGACAAGATACTGATGTTGGTGGTGGTGGTGGTAAAGATAGATGGTGGTGGTGGTGGTGGTAGAGATAGAGGTATTAGCGGCGTTGGTGGTAGTGGTGATGAAGGGAGGTAAGAGTGACGTCGGCGGCGGTCATGGTGGTGGTGGTGGTGGTGGCGGCACGTGGAGGGCGGAATGAAGGGAAGAAGGGCGGGAAAAGGTGAGGGTTTTCATTGAGCAGCGGGACCAGTGCGGAGGTCTGGCCATGAATGGACCTCCACTGCCGGCTTGACTGCAGTGAGAGAGAGAGAGAGAGAGAGAGAGAGAGAGAGAGAGAGAGAGAGAGAGAGAGTATACTTACAGGGCAGGCAGAAGGGGTAGAAATGGAGGCAGGTAATGATAATGAAAGGGAGAAGGGAAAGGAAGGAAGTGAGGAAAGGTACGAAAAGAATGTGAAGAGGATGAGAAAGCGATGGATAGAAGGAGAAGAAAGAGGAGGATAAGGACGTGAAAAGAGGAATAGAAAGGGGAGAATGAAGGAAGGTAGGCGAGACAAGAAAGGAAACAAAAGAAAAGGAGGGAGGGAGGAAAAAAAATAATAGGATAAAGACATGAAGAGAGGGATAGAAGGGGGAGAATGAAGGAAGATAGGCGATACAAGAAAGGAAAGAGAAGACAAGGAGGGAGGGAGGAAAAAAAATGATAGGATAAGGAGTGGAAACAGAGGAAGAGTTGAAGGAGAAGGGGGCGATTTGGTAACTGAGAAGATTAACGGTAACTAATTGTTTCTCTTCACATATTCGGTCAAGATAGTTTAGGAATAGTTATGTTATGTTCGGTTAGGTTAGACTTGGTTAGGTTAAAAGGAGTGCTGATATTTGTGGGTGTTCTCAGAGTCAACAAAATTTTAATAATGTTATGCTTATGCTTTATGGAGAAACAATTGAACAGGGCTAATTTTTTAAGCCCTTGTTCAGTCTCCTATGCAGGTAAACAGCGTCTCTCTCTCTCTCTCTCTCTCTCTCTCTCTCTCTCTCTCTCTCTCTCTTTCTCATGGCTGTCCCTGTGTAAAAATTAAAAAGAAAAAAAAACATTAAACAACTCTTACTCCCAACATTTGATCATCCTTGGTAATAACAAAATAATTAACCTTGTATGTACGACGAGATATTATGAAGCACTCTAGCCGCGGGTCGCACAGTAACTCAGACTTAACACTCGTATAAAAATGTCATCAACTTCTCCTCAGGAACCGATAATGTAAGTTAAGATCCAGTTCGTCAAGTGAGTACAAATTGAAGCGCTGAATCAAGAGTTATAGTGAGATTACTTGACTGCTTTGTGTCCTAGAGAGAGAGAGAGAGAGAGAGAGAGAGAGAGAGAGAGAGAGAGAGAGAGAGAGAGAGAGAGAGAGAGAAGGGGGAGGAGGAGGGGCAAAGGAACAGAGAGGAACGTGACAAACAGACGAATACAGACAGAAAGACACAAACAGAGACAGACGTACAGACAAAAATGCAAAGAAACAGACAAAAAGGCAAAGACAGAGACATATAAAACAGACAGACACAGAAAGACAGATACACAGAGAGACAGAAAAGCTTATCACACCCTTTACAAACCCATACAAGCATAATGGTACAACATTTACTTCACACAGCAGGTGCCAGAATGTATTAAAAACTTAGCACAGACTTTCTAAAATGACTCCTTCCCTTCCTGGATTACTTCAAATTATCCCCAACAAATCAAGTAACGTTTGTCAAAGTCTCGACCGCAGTGAGGATTCCCGGAGAGCTTATGGGCGTCGCTGGATGCTCAAAAAATATATATATAAGCAAATTATAAGTGAGTGTAGCATTACCAGAATGAGTCTAAATTGACACTACAGCTACTAGAGACATTTAGGATCGTCTGGCTAGGTTAGGATTGAATTTGAGTCTGTACCTAAAGTTTGTTCCTTTAAGTTATTGATAGGTTGCTAATTTAATGCTCTTTCCTTGTTTATTTTCCTTATAAGAAATAGCGCAGATAAGATTTCTGAATATCTAGATTAATGACAGAAAATACTAGCTTTATATATTAAGTGTCCATTAAGCGCATCTCACTATGTTACCAATAATAAATAAGCAACGCAAATGTATTAAGTCAGATGAATTTACTGGAAGGGATGATCGATGGATTTTGCATGGATGTGTTATACAGGGACTGCCTCTCGTAGATCTCTTGGCCTCTTCCAGCTTTCCTTATGTTCTTAACTCCCTATTATGAGTGTTTCAAAAAGATGTACCCGAAATAAAACTGCTTTGTCTCTGCAACCAGGAACTGACCATGAATAAAACTCTCACCATAAAAAAAGTGGTTATTTGACACTTTGTTCCATGCCTTTTCAAATGGCAAGGGTCCATTCATTGTGGAATCGTGATTGCAAAGATATAGCAAATTCAAACCAGGTCCATCTTTTTTATTAACCATCCTATTCTCATGTCAAGGGAAGCAAGACATACAAATGTGCCTGATGTAAACGAGCCAGAGTGACGCGTTGGGTGCAGGAAGCGGTGAGGGAGGAGGCCCGGCACCCAACAGCCAGCCAAGATTCCTAGCCGACGGAAAGGTACAACGCCGCATAACCACCGGGATGGAAGCCTGTGTAAGAGGGGAGCGCGAGCAGCCACTTAGGAACTGGCTGTAAGTATACTCCTGAACATTCGTGGCCAAGATTTACTGCGACACCATGATTATCCGGCTGTCTGGAGGTATTTACTGTGCAGTTTGTGTGGCGGCACCAACACCCTCCCTCCCGCTATGATTTAGCAGCTCCGGCTCGTTGTGCGACGTCCCGAGTTAGCGGAGCCTGCCGCTGTATGGACGGAGGAAGCTGAGAGGCGGAGGTTATGGGCGTGTGGTGATGGCGTGCAGGCAAGAGAGAGCGTCGGCGCCTGCAGGCAAACACTGTGAGAACTAGAACTGTGTGCTGGGGAAATGAAATACACATCATACGCTGAAACTACACAGAAGAAGAATGTACTCACAACAATTGAACCAAAACTATATGGAGAAGTGAAATACATATAATATGCTGAAACTACACGGAAGGAAAATGTACTCACAGCAATCAAAGCAATGCGTCACGATAAATGCAGCTAGGATAGCTACTTTTGCCGCGACACTTCTCCATACGCGCGGCGACTAACGACACGGCCACGCCCTTTGTCCATATTTCGAGGCAAACACTTGGCAAGGAACGTAGTATTAACTGTCCACGTTTCCTGATCTTTTATACACACTTATACACTGTCCTGCCCATCCAGTGCATTAATTTGGGCTGACTGGCGAGGGGAGAAGCTAACGGGAGGTTCACTGGAGGTTCACTGGAGGAAAGGCTTGTGTACTGAGTCACACTAAGACATCAAGCCCTGTGTATGGTGCAGTACTACTCATCCCTTCTCAGATACTAAGGCCAAGACCGGGACCCTGGACGCACGGCTGTTGTGACAGCGATCTTTTAACACGTCGATTACCTCCGCCACACAATCTGCTTAGAAACCCCTTATAATGTGATCCCTGAAGATCCCTTACAAAATAGCGACTCACAACCCTGAGTTCTTTCCCCGATGATTTGTTACGTTTTCACCCGTGTAAGTTTAGGGGGCGGGGCTGCTTCAGGGGACACTTAGTTATACATGAAGTGTCGTCATTTACGGCTCCATTTACCAAGCAGCGAATTTGCTTGACTTATCAGTGACGCAAAAGAAATGCCATTAGATATTCTTCATCACAAGTTGATGGATATGTCATTATGTATGCAAAAGCAGCAATCCTGATTTGCATAAGCTTAATATGTCAGGTTTAGGGATCATTTCTTTTGGCATTATAGGATTTACTCACCACTTGGCGACCTAAAACGATGCATTTATTTATGTTAACAAGAATTTCCAATACACGAACATTGGCCGGAACGGTTCCTTCTTCTTTATTCAGCATTGATAATTCATGCAAGATGTTGTTTCTCGGGAAATTAAAGCAGAGAAGAGGAAGGACGAGGCCGCGAGGGACGGGAAGAGCACTTGTCACGCGAGGGAGAAAAAAAGAAAAAAAAACTAAAGCTAAAAATATTGCGGACGAGACCAGTTTTCAAATCGGTAGGCGAGGAAGCTAAAAATATAAAAGAGTGTGTGTTAGACGAGAGGTCTTGGACGGGAGGACAGTGGTGTGTGGTGGTGGTGGTGGTGGTGGTGGCGGTGGGGCAGGGAGGGGAGGGACGTGGAACAAGAAGGGGACTGAGGTATGTGAAGATGGAAGGCGCACCGAATAACGAAGGAAAGTTGAGCAAAATAAAGGTAAGTAAATTGTAGAATGTGATGAGAGTGTGAAGATACGAGACACTATGAAGGAAGAGAAGAATTGAGGGGTGTTCGAGAAGTATTATAATAAATATGAATGAACTAAAGATAACTCTCCTTCACACAACTCTACATGCACACTTAATACCTGCACACCTCTCACTCATAATTTAATAATTTTGTTATTCTTTCTGAGACAAAAAAAAAAAAAAATGTATTACTAAAAACACCAGGTACGTCTTTCTGTCTGTCTGCCTGTCTGTCTGCTTGGCTGTCTGTATTTCTGTCTATTTGTCAATCTCCAATTTTCACAGCAAGCAGGCGAACAAAACCAATGACAAGAAGCAGAGAGCGAGGAAAAAAAAAATCACAAAATTCCAACTGCTATCAGAAATCATGAAAAAAAAAAAAAAAAAAACAATACACTGCTTCAAGGGAGACTGATGCGCAGCCCCTCAGGTGTTCAGCAGGCGGCACATCCCTTCTGACTGCTGAGGGTGGCACTGTTCACCACCATCACATCAAAGAACAACAGCTTACTCTTAACCTTTTCACTGCGATAAACAACAACTCACACCACTAAAAACAACTTATGAAATCTACAAGAAAGGGATGAAAATAACAGATTTTACAAATTCTAGCCGGAATAATGTTTGGAGACGGATGCAAGATGAGAGGAAATGTCTCTAAGTGGTTTGTGATTAATGAAAGATGCGCCAAATAGCAGTAAACACTAACACCACTGGAAGAAAGAAATATAAATGAGATGAATACAAAAAAAAAAAAAAAAACACGACATACTCTCATCATAATCTACATATGTCGTGTAATAATTCGTTCACTTCATTATACTTCAAATCACATGAACAACAAATATAAACACGAAAGGATGATATAATATGTCTAATTGTCATGACTAATTAACTGATCATGCATATTTCACCGTGTCTTCCGCTCAGCAGCTTTCCTCATGTGCATCACCTCCATCTCATATTAATAAATACGAACAGTTACTAAGCTTTTCCTCCTCACACCAGAGTAAGGCGTATTTTGCCCTGAGCGGCTTGAGCATCAGTCCCTGGCAGCAAAGTAAGGCAAGAGTAAGAGACACAAAAACACCAGGAGACTGTCACTAATTTTCTCCCTTTTCTTTTTCCTTTATTATTTTTTTTAGGTTTCGAACAGGAATGCTATGTGACTTTTTTTTTTTCTTGTGATGACTAATTTATATGTTATTATTTTGCATTTCCATATTTCTTGTGTATTTTAGCAAGAAGCGAATTTAACCAAGAGAGGCCACCGCTTTCATGCTCTCTTCATTGCCCAACAAGTTTTCATACGGAAAGGAATGTGATAATTTTTTTCTTTCACTGGAAATAACTATCATTTAAATATCATTAAGTTGTATTACCATAATCTTTCAACAAAAAAAAAAAAGACACTGTACCCACGAGTAGCTACTGGTTCTCTCTCTTTATTACACGGCAGGCAATCACACGGACAGGCGTATGATAAGACTGTTTTTTCCCAAGTAATAATTAATATCTGAATGTCATAATCTTGCATTACTATATAATTAATGTCTGAGTACGAGAGGCAATGCAGCCAGAAGAGACTACTGACTGCCGCCCTGAGCCTCGCCCCGCCCCGCCGCCCACAGCTGCGGGGCGACTGACAGTCTGTGACACCAAAAAGGACTGAACCACCTCCGTATTCCGCCCAGGTGAGGGATAGAGGACGGAGGCGTGGAGTGGGACGTGGAGGGGGCATGCGGGCAGCCACTGAGGGCCGGCCGCAGACCACAGTAGCCACGGCCCGCCGGGAGCAGGCCCACCCGTAGCAGCCGCGGCACCACGGTAGCGGCGGCGCAGTGGGGAGCGCGGCGAAGCCCTTTTCAAGTTCAGATAGAAATATGGTTATATTTTTTAAGCAGCAATGATTAACTGCTGCACGGTTCTCCATCACCTCCATATCAGGGAAGGATAAGGTAAGGGAGAGATCGGCGAGGCACGGGTCACGTGTGGTGTTGTGTTGTGCACGGCGCTGTAGGGGGCCGGTGAAGTCTGGCGTGATGTTGATGTGGTGGTTGTGGTGGAAGCGGCTGTGGTGTGGCGGCGGTGGTGTGGCGGTGGTGCGCAGAGACGGTGGCGGTGGTGCCCTCTTGCGGTCAGAACCCCTAAGGCTTGGACTTAAATTTTGGGGAGGACGTTAATTAGACGAATGTGATGGCTTTATTTGACTACACGGCTGTTAAACTGACGGAGGGGGCTGAGGAAGGCTCCACTTAAAGTCACTTTGAGGACTTTCTTTGCGGGATGTCAGTGGTGGAGAGGGAGAAAATGGGAAGGGGACAGCCTGCCGCGCCCTGCACAATGGCGCCTGCCCTCCGCCTGCTACCCTGCCTAATTTATGGCTGTCCGGAACACGTTTTGAATGAGACAACCGAAAACCTCAACAATACAACAAGAATGGGGCGGAATTACACGGTCTATGAAAATATTTTGGCGACTTTTGTGCGGGGTATAATGCAGCCGCGGCGGGAGGCAGACGGCGAGGGCGGCACTCCTCGGCAGAGCTGCGCGGAGAAGAGATGAAGAGGGCTGCTTGACTAAAGATTATAGGCCAGCATTGGGGCGATTTTTCTCTAGCGGTAAGTGACTGGGCGCGAGCTTGGCATGTGTGCTTGTCCGCAGATGTTAAGGTACACTGGCAAACTCCTCAGGTATAGATAATCAAAGGCTGCCCAGGAAACTTAAAGCGTGGATGAAAATAGAAATTAACTGATTGATTGAAGGTAACGTAACAACGGAGTCACATAGAGCGAGTGGAAAAACACACAAAACACAGAAATAAACACAATCACGTACACACACAACACGGAGACAAACACACAAAAGAGAAACAAACAAAACACCGTTACAAATACAAAAACAAACACTAAAAGCAAACTTAAAACACACAAAACGCAACTACAAACAGAAACACAAACACACGAAACACAGACCCATTATGTATATATATATATATATATATATATATATATATATATATATATATATATATATATATATATATATATATATATATATATATATATATATATATATATAAACACAATAAAAACACACACAAACACAACAACAAACAAAATACTCAGGATACAAAACACACAAACACCTTCCTTACTTCTCCTCGAGTCTGCATCCATCTAATGTAACCAACAGCCTCGATTCAAGCCTGAAGCCTCACGTGGGCCGCCTGTCTGTTGCCGAGGACGCTGCAGTAAGTCACCAGCCCTCGACCACAAGCAGAGGCAGGGCGGCGCCGAACCAATAAGATGCTCACTTTATTTTTTAGCCGCTGAATGAAACACGCATTACAGACAGACGCTCGTATATGGGAACCGCTCCGATTGGATCAACGGAAGGGCCACTTGAAGACTTTACATCCCTTTATGTTGCTTATTCTTGCTGCATTGCTTAAGTTACTCCGCGATGCATCTGAGAATTAAACCCTCCTTGGAATGCGAACAGAAGGACAAATCGTGGGTATTATTGACACTGTAGCGGGGCACAAAGAGAATATTCGTTCCAGGACTGAAAAAAAAGGACAGACGTGGACAATAGGGCTGATTTTACGGGGCCGTCCCTCACAGGTAACATATTGCCAGCTGGCGCTCGACCCGAACCAGTGAGGTGGGTAAGGAAGGAGGGACGGGAGGAGACAGGGAAGGAGGGAAGCAGGGAGGGGATGACACACGGAGGGGCGATGGAAAGCGGGGCAGATACAGTGAGGGAGGGAATGTGATAGAGGAAAATGAACTGAGAACAGTGAGATACTGGGGACCCGAAGCACAGGAGAGAGATGGAAGCAGGAAGGAAGGCAGCGGGGGTGTTGAGAAAGAAAGGAACAGTGCTAGCAAAGAAAAAAAAAAGAAAAGAAAAAAAAAACTTGTACTTGTTAGACGCGCCTCGGCCTATACCGGGTGAGGCTGAGCAGTCTGGTCCCCGGTCTGGATGTGTCTGTCAGAGAGTGCTACTTTTTATACTGGGAGTGACTTGGCTAGAAAAAAAAAAAAAAAAAAAATGAAAATAAAGAAAACTGAACTTGAAACGAGAACTGAGCAACTAACCACACAGAAGCTTAAAAAAAAGGTGTATCTTTTTTCATCTACCTAACGTGTCAGTGACTTATTTATTTGTTTATTATTCTATTTATTTACTTACTTTCTCTTAAAGTCGAGAAGCTGAAGGCGTTGCTAATTTTTATGCAGGAAAGAATGAGTAAGAGCCAAAATAATAGAAGAAAAAATAAACAACTAAATGTGACCTAAGAAAGCAGTCACTCCGCTAACTACATTAAGTACGAGTCATTATGGAAGTACATAATATATTGAGAGATTATTATTATTATTTTTTAAGAGGTCACTGGATTAAAAACTGAACTGAAAGGAGGAGAACTGAGCAATTAACAATAAGGGGACTGAGGACCCTTCCCTTGAGCATCCCCACTTTTTTTTTTTTTCGTGTATGTGTGTGTGTGTGTTGGAAGTGACTAGAGTAAGAGTGTTTTAAATGAGTATAAGCAACTAAATAAGCACAAACTATAAAAAAAAGTCATAATTCCTCCAACTGCTATATGATTCAGTTTTCATGAAGACTATACAGTTTAATATACAGGAAATGACGTGGATAAAAACTTAATTCAGGCGCATAGTAATAAAAATTTAACTATACAAGCGGTAGTTAACCATCTCATGTAACAATTTATTTTCTTAAAGACCAGAAGAGATTGAAGTGATTTTACCGAGAGAAGTGAGTCAACTAAAAATTCAACTTGAGAATAACTAAGCAACAGAATATATGCTCAGAAAACATCCTTCTCCTTTTTGTTAATGTTAAAATCCACAAGAAATGGAGGCGTTTCCAGTTTTTTTTTTTTTTTCTTTTTTATGCAGGTCAATGAAGCTGTCGTAGAAACTGAACTTCAAACGAGAACTAAGTAACAAAACTGCAACTGACAACTTTCACCAACAACTAAATATAGCAGCCCTTTTTTAGATCAAAGTCCAGAAGAGATGAGAGGCGCTTCTATTTTTTTTTATTTTTTTATTGTGCAGGAAATAACTAACCTGAAACCAAAAGAACAAAACAACTAAACATAAACAAAGGTCTTCCTCCACCTACAACCAAACGTAGCAGCTTTTTTTTCTTCTTTTTTACATGAAAGTCCAGACGAGATGGAGGCGTTTCCAGTTTCCTTATAATGGCTACCGGCCGTACACTCGGTAGTCCCCAGAACATAAGGTGACAAGCTCCACCGTGTCTCCTGAGCGCGGAAGAGTTAATATACCATAAAACGAATACCCGCGCCAGGCTCCACCCTCTCGTCCCCGCCTCACCCGCCCCTACACGCCCACCACCTTACAAATCTTCGAAACAATCAGCGCAGGAGCAAATCAAGCTGTCAGCCAGTAAGACCATCACCTCGTCAGCCATTTAATCAGTCAGAAAAAAAGTGGTCGGTCAGCCAGTCTGTCGGGTCAGTCTGCCGCCTTGCCAGTCACTTATTGTTCGATTGCTAGCCGGTCAGTCAACCTGTTGGTCGGTTGATCAGTCAGCCAGACAGAGAAATTGTTAGTCAGATAGATAATAAGTCAGTCATTCGGTCAGTCAGCCAGCTACAATGACAGACACATACGCAGATAGAAAAGTGAAGAGGTAGTCAGTCAGTCAGTCAATCAGTCAATCAGTAAGCCAGTCAGTGAGCCAGCTAGTCAGTCAGTCACTCAGCCAGCCAGCCAGCCAGCTAGAAAGCCACCCAGCCAAACAAACAGTAAGCCAGTAAGCCAGCCAACCAATCACCCATCTATCCATCTAGCCAGTCAGGCAGTCAATCAGCAATCCATCCATCCATCCATCAGTTTATCCATCCAGTCAGCCAGGCAGGCATACAAACAGAGATCCAACCGACTAACCAGCCAGCCAGCCAGCCAGCCAGCCCGTCAGCCGTCCACCAGCCGGCCGCCCAGTCTTTTGTCACTCTCAAAGCCCCGCAATTGTGTTTGACAAGATGATGGAGACGATAGGGCAGATGACGTCACCTTTGATAATGTCTTGTCATTCTAGATAATCAGAGTGGGCGGGTGGGGGCGGAGGGGGAAGAAGGGTGGGCGGAGAGGACCCTCGGGACCTACACCCACTTAAGCCGCCCACCACTTGCTTCCCTTGCCCTCCTTCCCCTGTTTTTTTTTTTTGTTTTTTTTTTTTTTGTGTGTGTGTGTGTGTGGACGAATACAAAAGCAGTTCTAGTTTATCCGTGACTCATCAAGCTGAAGCAACAAGCAGTAAGGACAGCACACAGGGCCCAGCCTCCCAACGCCGCTAGAACACAGCAAGCCTGAAATGACACACCGAATGTACCTCAGCAGATCCTCTTGTGTCATTGGCTCTCGTCACCTGCCTCCCAATATCTGCTAATCACAGGCCAGCTACCTCGCCCAGCTGACAAGGAAAGATACGCCATCAAAACGACAACACAGCACAATACTCGTACTAACATACGCTGTACTAACGTGTCTCGTTCTCAAGGAACAAAGAAACACGGAGCACATTACCTGAATGTGAGAAATCTTGCACTTAACTTTGTAGAATCACACGTGTTACTGTGCAATGTGTGGGAAGCGTGTGAGTTTCAAGAGGTGTCTTTCAAGAGGTGTCTCTTCTACCAGGTCTGCGTGGGTCGGACAAGGCAAGTTTCAGGCGTGCGTGGTGGGCGGCAACCAGGCGGTAACCTCACCAGGCATGTTCCTTCGTCAGCAGCCTCGTTGTCTGAGCCAAATATGTAGATAACAAAATATTACGTCTCCATATCACTTCGATTTCAGCTTCCCTGCACCGCAATCGAAGCTTCCACTACCTGTAAAAGCAGCTCATTGCCCGCCTGGGGATAAGAAGTAATAATCACGGGGGCACATCCTCTCCTCACTCAGGCTGCACGAGGCTGCCCAGATGGAGGAGCGGCCGGCCAAGGCTCATTTCCTCTCTCTCTCCTTCTCTCGCTACCGAATCAGACTCTCGTAAACCCACAAAAATCGACCGTTCACAGGAAAAAAAGGTAATTGTTGGTCTTTCAATAATGGTGCCCCGCAACGCTCAGCACGGTCGAAGGAGTCGAGGATAATTTCAGCTCGTAAAGCATAAAGTTGATGTTCGGATGCGCATTGGGATAGCCCGGACGGGGAGGCGTTTATCACGGGGCAATGTTCAGTGTCTGTGAACATCAGAACCCCCGGATAATTGGTGCCTCCTTGTTAAACAGAGCTCCGCCAGCTGCAATCATGTACTTGGTGAAATTTGCTAATAGTCAGGTGTACTACTGAGCTTCCTCCATCCGCGGCGCCCTCAGGAGGCACGCAATGCTTTCCTTCTATCAGCGCGGGGGCTTTTTTTTTAAGGGTGAATGAGATGTACGTCCATTCCTGTGGTGGATCAGCGGGGGAGGAGGAAGGAGTGCCGGGGAGTGAGGGTTAGCGCAAGGCAGAACTCCCCGTGTTTACGCAGGTCCTTGCCTGCCTGCACAATGTGATACTAGTATCACCAGTGGCTGCTTCCACGTATCGATTTATGCATTCATCTTACCGTACCCTGTTTAATAATGCACCAGTCTTTCGAAAGAAAACGACATCATATAATTATCAAATTAAAAAGGATATTCAAAGCGCTGAATTTTTAGTCAATTTGTTAGTCGGTCCGCCAGTAGTTTACTCAGTTACTTAAGCGTGTGGATTTATGCATTAATCTCGCCGTACCTCGTTTAATAATACACTAGTTCTTTGAAAAAGCAAGAACTGTCTGCAATTATCTAATTAAAAGGGAGATTCAATGTGCTTAATTTTCAGTTATTGGCAGAATCAGTCCGCCAACGAGGTACTCAGTTACTTAAACGTGTGAATTTATACATTTACCTTACCTTAACTTGTTTAATGATACACTAGCTTTTAAAAATCAACCATAGTCTGCAGTTATCTAATTAAAAAGAAAAATTGATGCGCTTAATTTTCACTCTTTGAATTAGTCAGGTTATTTAGTCCAGGACTTAAAGCTGTCGACCTACATACACATCTTATCTTGACCTCTTTGCTAATACACCAATTTTCAGAAATCCAGTACATTATTTGTTTCTGAATTCAACTGGCTTAATTTTCAGTTCCTTATTCAGCTGGTTATTCAGATTATCAGTAAATTACTTAGACTATAACTTATGTTACTGGTGGTAAGAAAGAACAACGCTACTGAGGATGTTTTCCCTTCACTTCACAGACGAGAAGAAGCGGCGTGGCAAGGCACGACGGCTGCTTGACTGTGAGGCCTTGTGGAGGGAACCCCTTTACTAATTGTGTACTATTGGCAGGTGTAATAATATAGTGTTAGTAGTAGTAGTAGTGGCGGTGATGGTAGTTGTTGTAGTAGTAGTAGTAGTAGTAGTAGTAGTAGTAGTAGTAGTAGTAGTAGTAGTAGTAGAATTAGTAGCAGTAGTAGTAGCAGCAGCAGTAGTAGTAGTAGTAGTAGTAGTAGTAGTAGTAGAAATAGTAGAATTAGTAGCAGTAGTAGTAGCAGCAGTAGAAGCAGCAGTACTACTACTACTACTACTACTACTTCCACCGCCACCACCGCCCCGGCCCCAGTACCAAACATCCCGAGACTTGACGCAGCTGAGGATGGACCATGAATGCAACCCTTGGTCCCGTGACTCCCTTCGTATTTCAACAACTCAACTTTGTTAGTAGATAAAAGAAATTAAAATGCTTCCAAATGCCGCCTTAGTATAAGTTCAGATTGCCACAATGAATACGGTATAAAAAAGGATTGCTTTGCAGAATGAGTTTTGTTAATTTTTCTCTCGCCCTACTCGTGTCGCTGTTCTCATTGATTCTGAAAGGAAAGAAAGAGCAAATATGTCTCAAGTCGTTCTGGTGTTGATATGATATGCATTGTTCTATTGTTGGTGTTTGTGTTCATGTTCTTGTTCTCGTTCTTCTCATTCATTTAATTTCTCAAATATTGTTTTCGTATTACGCACCAACATCATACACTGTTATGTTGTTGTTCATGTTTCTCTTGTTCTTGTCCTTCCTTTATTCCTCTTAATTAGTTATTGCTTTCATAATTACAGTTTTATCACTTGCTTCAGTGATCATTACCCTTACTTGCATTTATAGCCTCTTGAAGCACTCACACGCCCCCGCGGTGACCAGCCATCGTCATCATCACCACCACCACCACCACCACTACCACCAACCAGGTGTTGCGTCCCAGCGGCCCGTAGCGTGGCCACTCTGGCCGGACTCCCTCAACCGGTCTGATCAGCGGCGGACGTCTTCATTAAGGCCGCGGTGACCGAGGCTCTTATCGCGCCCAGGAGGGAGGACGAGAAACAATTCTGAAAACAAGATCAAATCCCCCACGGAATTCGAATCGACGTGATAGTGAAGCCTCGAACACGGGGCTCCTCACGACCCTAATTGAAAGCGCTGCACATTCTGGCCTCTACGGAGGACACCTTAGGGACGGATTTTATGTATCGCCAGGCGATGATAAGAGGTGCGCCCCACAGCGGTGTGCAGGGAAACTATAGACGCCGCCGTGAAGTGGTTTGCAAGTAAGTCCGGAAAGGTTTGCAAGTCAGCCCGGAGTGGTTTGAAGCAGTGATTTCTCCTGACGAAAATACGAGTCAGCGATGAGGCAGATAAGTGGCGACCGAGGAATTCCGCTGATAGAGATGTGCACTCGCTACATTGCAGGTTACAGTCCAGTGCCTGCCTCAGCCACTCGTGTTAATAGAGGGACCAGTGGGCTGCCTCACGCCTCGGAATGTTCATGTATATCGGCGTATTTTCATTAGCATATGCAGCCACGTCCACTTAGGAACAATTTACAAGAGTGCAAAGGAAGGAAAAAAAAAAAAAAGACTGCCTTGGATCCAATATACCTCCTGAATGTGTTATCACTTTAATCAGTCGTATTCCTTCTTTTACGTTCGCAGTAAAGTCCGCGAGACACAAGTGAGGAGAGGATAACGAGGGAAGCTCTTGCGATAAACTTAATCTACGAGGGTGTTCACATATCTAAAACACACCGACGATTCCACGCCGCCTCGGGACAACCATGAAGAGTCTGTGAGCTGCCCTCGGAGCTTCAGAGCCTCGGGAAAGTGTCGCGTCTCGTCAAACTTTCCCTAGAACACTTTTTCGTTGTGCTATGGTGTAGGATGTGATGTGATAACCATGTTACGTTATGTTATGTTATGTACCACGATCGCTGTTATGCGAGTGTCGCATCTCGTCGAACCCTTCTTGTCATCAGTCTTTATGTACGGGTCGGGATGTGATATATGATCGCTGTATGTGGGTGTGTCCCGTCTTTTCAAGCCCTCACTAACATCAAATTTGTTGTATTAGAGTGTTTGAAGTCATATGATAGCTATGGTATGTTATGTTATATGCTACGATCCCTGTGTTTGGTATGGTATGTGCTATGATCGATGTACGAGTATTAAGAGGAAGTCTCGCGCCTCGTCACTCCTCGTGCACATCCATATCCGCTGTTATTGTGTGTGTGTTATGTTATGATCAGTGAGGCATGTTACTGCTGCAGGTTATAATGCGATGGGCTGTGTTCTACCGTCTGTATCCTAAGCTCAGTTCGTAACCTGTCTGTAGAATATATAGAGGCTGGTATCTTCCTCAAGTTTCGTTTTCTTTTTTTTTCTTTTTTTTTGTTGTCCTTGGCCAGAGCGTCTTTTACATAAAGAAAATGTGCTTTCGTTGTTTCTTTTCCCAAGGTCAGGGTGAGTTTACAGATACTTTTTGAAATCCAATGTTCCAAACTACAACTTAGTCAATTGCAACAAGAGAACGTCTTTTGGCAGAGTCTATTGTGTTTGTTTTGGTCACAGGAAGATGCCAGTAGATGCTCAAGTGAAAGCACGTTCAGTTTTTTGTCCCCACTACCGGCATCTCTTAGCTATATGGTGGAAAATGTTGCTTGTGTGCCTTAGGATTTAGTTTTAATGTTCTGGTTATACTATGTTGTGTCCGGTAGAAATATGAATATAATTACCATTAATCAAAAGCTTTTCATCTTATCAACTCCTCTCCTCTAATTGACTGTCTTCAGCCTCTTTCTCATCGGCGCAGTGTTGCCTCTCTTGCTATCTTCTACCGCTGTTTTCATGCTAACTACTCTTCTGATCTTGCTGAATGCATGACTCCCCTCCTCCCACGGCCTCGCTGTACAAGAATTTATACTTTCTCTCATCCCTATTCTGTCTACTTCTCTAATGCAAGAGTTAACAAGTATTCTCAGTCATTCATCCCTTTCTCTGGTAAACTCTGGAACTCCTTGCATGCTTATGTATTTCCACTTTCCTAAGACTTGAACTCTTTCAAGAGGGAGGTTTCAAGACACTTATCCTGTATTTTTGACTAACGCTTTCGACTCTGTTCGGGGACCGGCACCTCAGTGGGCCCTTTTTTTTTTTTCTTTTCTTGTTGCAATTTTTGTTGCCCTTGGCCGGTGCCCCTTCTACAAAGGGGAAAAAAAAATCAGTATTTCCTATTAGATAGACTGGGGGGTGATGAATGTAATAGAAGACACACAAGATAAAGAAAGATGGAAATGGGTGATTATGTATGGTTACACCTAAAAAGAGCAGCTCGAGGAAGAGGAAGAAGAATAAGAAGAAAACAACAACAGCAACAACAACAACAACAACAACAACAACAACAACAACAATAGCATGAAGAAAAAAGAACAAGAACGAGAAGAAAGACCAAGAGCAATAAATCTACAACATATCCTGCAGCCATGTGACGAGGTGATGTGTTACGGTAATCTCTTCAACTACAGAACCAAGAACGTTATACTTACTACAGACTGTTCCTCTCATCCCCATCATCATCACATATCGGCCGGCTGCCTTTCCTCTCCTTACAGACGACCACTTCTTGCAATCTATCACCATTCCACATAAAAATACTCGCGTAACTCTACGGTAATAGGTGGACGTTTTTTGTAAGTGGATAAGAGTGGAGATACGTAAAACCAGCAGCCAGCCGGCCCTCATGAACGGAAAGCACCAACCTGTAAGGACACGAAGGAAAGGATATCAGTTAAGGAGACAAGGAGACGTCATTACACGTCTTACAGAAGTTAAGCTTGAATTTCTTCTTACTTCCTGCCAACCATTCAGAAAGGAAGCATCACAACCTAGGAAGGAAAGTATGTAAAATATGAATTAGCAAAACAATAAGGAGCAATCGTGACTGAACCATCATGACACGACTTAGAAAAAATTATACTTGCATTTCTTGTCATTTCCTGTCAAGATTTAGAAGGGAAGGCTTCACGCTTTAGGAACACCAAAGAAAAGTATCAAGTATAATGAATTAAGATAACAATAAGGAACTATCACAGCAGGTATTTGTAAAAATTACTACTGTTTTACTACAACACCTTAAATACATTACAATTTACTACAATGCCTTCACTATATCACAACCTTACTAAAGCACCTGCAGTATGTTACAATCTTACTACAATACCTTCAATGCGTACAAAAATATCACTAAATGTTCGGTTTTGCGACACAACATTTAGGTTAGATAATAATTGCACTGGTTTCTAACACCACGCCTACAGCTGGACATGTGGCGCTAAGGCTTCTACAGGTGTGTGTGTGTGTGTGTGTGTGTGTGTATTAACCATGAATGAAAGTGTAAAGTAGGAGGGGAGTTTATGGAGGTAACTAAGTGTCCTAAGGGATTCATCAGGGGCGAGACAGACAAGACAGGATAGGATAGGAACAGGATTAGAAAGCGGGCTTGATACAGATATATATAAGAGAGAGAGAGAGAGAGAGAGAGAGAGAGAGAGAGAGAGAGAGAGAGAGAGAGAGAGAGAGAGAGAGAGAGAGAGAGAGAGAGAGAGAGAGATTAAGGGCCAAAAAGGATTCGAGTATTTGTTTGTTATCCTCTGATTCTCTCTCTCTCTCTCTCTCTCTCTCTCTCTCTCTCTCTCTCTCTCTCTCTCTCTCTCTCTCTCTCTCTCTCTCATCCATTTATAGCATGTATAAAACTTCTTCTTTCTCTTATGTGGAGTTCTTAATTAAGCTGACTGATAAACAAACATAAATGGAAAAAAAAATAAATAAACAGGTAAATTAGTTAATAAAAATACATAAACAAATAATAAGTAATTAGAAGACATATACTTGTAGACATGAATAAACATAAATTTACAATGAAATGGAGTTAAAAAAAATGTAGAGAGAGAGAGAGAGAGAGAGAGAGAGAGAGAGAGAGAGAGAGAGAGAGAGAGAGAGAGAGAGAGAGAGAGAGAGAGAGAGAGAGAATTTATGCTTCAAAATTTCAAACTTAAAATGATCTCTTCAGGTTGACAATAAGTAGTTCTTGTAAAATTAGAAGGTGGAAGACAGATTCAGGGAGGTGGTTTTAGGTTCGCATTCTTGAACGTTCCGCTCCTTTCTCTCGACAACATTCAACAAGCTATCATAAAAGTCATTAAAATGTTCAAGAGCATTTGTATGAATCCAGTAATCATCTAATAAGCTTTCTGCATCGTTATTGAGGAAAAATTCTTGATTACCCGGCTGATCATCTGTGTGGCTTTTGAAAATAGTCCTGATGAGAGAAGAAAGCCTTTAAGAATACGAGCCTTGGAGTCTGAGGACCAGCCTGTGCTGAGAGCGTATTAGTCCTGTGGTCAGCTTATCATGCTCACTTCTCCCAGGAATCCGCCACGCCATCTCGCCTCCAATCACAATCACAGGTACGCACGTTCAGAAGTTTATTTGTGACGTGGTATGCTGGCCATGAATTAATGCAACAGTACTGGGCGCGTTATCACCTTACGCGTACGTCATGTTAGAGTTTAATTGTTGAGATTTAGGTATGCATTAAACTCCGGCTTTAAAATGTTAGTAGTATAGGAAGACGCTTATACATATTTCTAGTCTGGGAGCGGAAGTCAAGTTGATGGACGAGTCCACATGAGGAATTAGAGATAAGCCGCGTTTTGTTACCAATTAGTATGTGACATAATTGTTAATACTAATTGGTAACAAAACACTTTATCAAAAACCTAACTTTGGCGAGGCAATTTAAGTCCCGCTAAACAGTGAGTCTGTAGCCACGATAAGGCGGCGCCGCATGCCACCTGCCGCCCCCGCCGCGCCTTCAACCCCTGCGGCTCTGGAGGGGCGGGGAGAAACTCGCCGGGGAACGAAACAAGTGAAGGTACATTATTCGTCCCCATAAAGAAACTACCTAAATATTTATTTATTTATTTATTTATTTATTTTTATTTTTTTTTTTACTTTCAGGGAAATCGATATAAAAAACTATCTTTACCTAATTTTCAGTTTGAAGAACGAAAAGTTGAGGTAAATATATTACACACCATTTTCTTCTTTTCAGGATATACTGAGATAAAAAAAATTGTCTCATGTTTTTAACTTTCATTTCAAAAGCTGAAAAGTTGCGATAAATTTTATATTATTTAATTTTTCAGCTTTTCGGAAAATGTTTATTTTCATCTTAAAAAGCTGAAAGCGAGGTAGATTTTGTTACATTTTTTTGTGTGTTTTCGAGAAATCTAGATGGAAACTCTTTTTCTTGATTTTAATTTTAAGAAGCCGAAAATGTAAGGTACATTTTACCTCACTTTGTTCTCTTTTCGCGAAACTGAGATTAAAAACTGTCTCTTTACTGAATTTTCAAATTAAAAAAATCGAAAAGTGGATTCAACATTGACAATGTGTGTTTATTGCAATTTTGCTTCATATCTTACCAATATAAGCTTCTTTGTGTTATTTGTCATTTAAATGTACTTGGCGGCTATTAAAGAGCTTAATTTCTTTGACTCAGCATGTCTCCTTTGTCATTACCATCACATACTACATGCGAGCTAGAGACAATGTATCGTTACTCTTATAATTAAGCCATGACCAAGGGCAATAAAATCTAAACAAAAAAACAAAAAAAAAACACACACTAAAGGTGCCAGTCCCTAAAGACGATACTTTGAAAGCAAGGCCAAAATTACGTTATGAAGTATCTTGCAGTCTTCCTCCAGTCATCGAGAGAAGGAAATACAGCAGCAGGAAGGAAATTTCAGAGTTGATGTACAGGGCCATGAATGCACGTAGCCGCGACACCCATCAGTGCACCCAAAGAGCAGACAGGAAACTCTACTACCTGTCGTGATTAAACCCATGAGACCGAGCTGTCCCATGCACACCCACACTAACAGCAGCCACACTGTTCACTTCCACCATATAGCGCCCTACATGACCCAGCCCAGCACCTCCACCCCCCACTCCTTGTGTTGGAAATGAAAGAAAGGTAAAGGAAGTGCTTGAAATGTGTTGAATTAGTGTTGCAGATTTAAAAAAAATCATTTAGTGCAAGATTGAAAGAAAAAAATGTCAAAAGTATTTCCTGCTTCAAATATGATAAAAACAATAAAAAAAACGAAACAAACAAGCTTAACTCAATGGTACAAAACTACAACCAGGTAAGAAAACACACTAATGAGTGCCCCGGGGGGAGGAAGCCGCCGGTGTGGCCACAAGCTAAACACAGGAGTCCCAAGCGTCCGGCAGGAGGGAGGCGGCCACCGACTGAGGCTGCGGGCGGGCTTGGAATGTGGCCTGATAAGGGAGGACATGTCGGGCCGCGTCGCTGAGATAAGGGCCATGCTACTGGTCTTGTGTCCAGGCCTCACCCTACACTGCTCCTCTGCCCATCTCTCCAGCCTCTCATCCTCTGCCACGCACGTTATGAGCTCGATCACTACCTGCACTTGCCTCTCTTATAAGTAAGTTTCCTTTTGATTTGCAACAAGCTGTGTAATTTCAACGTCCTACTCCACCGTCTCTGGCCGTCACTCCAGCCTCGCTACCTTCATCTCCGCCTGTCTTCCAAATAAGTTTCCTTTTACAATGCAATAAGCTACGTAATTTTAACGGCCTACACTCCTGCGTTTATGCCCATCACTCCTGTTCTCTCTCCCCTCTGCCACTCATCTCAAGTGCTCCATCACCAGCCTCAGCTCAGCCTCTTCCAAGCACATAGGTCTTTCTTCGCAGTATAGTATGCTGCGTAATTTTAACAATACCGAACCTTATAATAATCTGAGTATATAAACCTATTCTGTTTATGTTTCCTTTCAAAAAAATCATCATTGTTATTGGACTGTTTAGAGCTGAAATCATATGCATTTTCATAAGGAAGTTCAGTAATGGGAATAAGCAAAAGTAGCTTATTCACTACGGGTCACTTGAATCACTCACTCACTGCCACATTGAGGAACACATTGTTTTTGTATGATCGATTTCGATAAAACGGTAAGCTGCTGCACTCATCGCTTGTAGAGAACAAACATTTCAACTATACATTTAAGGTGTACTGGTGATAAGCTACCAAAACAATACGTATAATATGATTTTGCAAATAAATGAAAAATATATGGATTATGCACTAACTATGAAAATGAGAGCAATGTTAACGTACCACACACACACACACACACACACACACACACACACACACACACACACACACACACAGAAGACTTAGGACCAAACAAAATTCAAATGTTTGCTTATTTGCTTGATTGTTTGTTATGCAAGGACTTTATCACTAATCTCCCCACCCCCCATCTCTCTCTCTCTCTCTCTCTCTCTCTCTCTCTCTCTCTCTCTCTCTCTCTCTCTCTCTCTCTCTCTCTCTCTCTCTCTCTCTCTCTCTCTCTCTCCCTTCTTTATTGTGTGGTGGAGACTCAAGCTTCTAAAAGGTATCCCCTAACAGCACTGACAACACACGCCTAGTGGAAGCATCACATGGTTTCCGAGCTACTGCACACAACAGCAGCAGGAGCAGGCAGCACACTCTGGCACCCGTCTTCAGGGAAAGGTCGCCCCGTGTCTGTCTATAAAACACATCCAGTAGGTACACTATAAGGGTCAGGTCTTATCCTTAGCCGCTGTCCCACCACTTAGTCTTCCCAAACACCGAAATTTGCCTCTCCATGCATCCATCAACCTGGCTTGTCTCCGCCTGCCACGGTGTTATCTGTACACCGGGCTGATCACCTCGCCGCCATTGGTGTGTGTGTGGGGGGGAGGGGGAGAAAAAGGTGTGACTTACCATACACACACACACACACACAATATACGTATATTAATCTTATTCATATACATATACGGTTCTGAGAGTATTGAGGCGATGGGAACACCAAGGCACTGCTGAAACCTGATGCCTCATTGGCCCAGTGTCCCCGGAAAGGGGCACCACCCAACACCAGAGACTAATAGGCCAATGAGGCGAAGATGAGCGCTGAGGACGAGCACAACTATAGCGTATGCCTCTAACTTCACCTTTATCTTCAACACCAACACAAGCACAATGAGGAGGGAAGAAGACCTGCACGTAAAGCCGCACAGCTCAGTCACTCGCATTATCTATCACTGCAACGGTTATCAAATATTTTTACATCTTTTGACGATTAATCATATTTTTATTTCCACTTTCTTTTTTAATATTTATGCCTAATGTATCATAAGTACATAAGAGCATAAGGGAAGCTACAAGAAGCCGTGGCACTGAAAAAAAAATACGCAGAGAAAGCGTTTTGGTACGACCTAAAAAAAAGATCCTTAATAACAGCGACGATCTTCCAGCAGATGGTATGGTGTCCCGGTGAGGGCGCCGCCGCCAGCCCAACACGCCGGGTGGGGAACAGAGGCAGGAAACCACGCCCAAGCTGAGCAGAGCGTGTGAAATCCGCTCTCATAATTCGCAATTTTGTAAGTCACGGAAATTAAAGTGCTACTGAATTACTTGGACTATTCATCACCCAGGAATCTATTAGATGGCTGGATCCTGAGACTTGATAGCTCTTTTTTTTTTTTTTTTTTTGCAGGGGGGTTGGGGGCTGAGGAGGGGTTCGGGAGGCAGATGAAGTTTCTCACGTCCAGTCTGTATTTTTTGCATTTTTTCTCAGTTTCTTGGAATGGAATTGTTGGGAAAAATATGAATGGAATATTTTTTTTTTTTAGAATACCATTGAAAAAAGTCAGAGAAAAAGTTACGATATTCCTTAATAATAATGGAGTGTGAGGACGCGAAATTAATACTAGAAAACCACCTATCTATGTCACTGAAGTTGGATTTCTCAACGAAGGCTCATCTAAATATCAACATATACGTGTAACAGTGGAATGCATCTGAGCAACACCTTCTGGAGGCAAACAGTTATGTTGCTATATAATAGAATGTTCAAGCGGGGAGTGGTACAAGGCGACTTCAAGATTCCTGATGAGAAAAAAAAAAAAATGAACAGAACATCCCCCACATGTCTTTTCTGATCACCAAACATTAGTAACATCTGCTGATGAAATGCTGCTCTGAGATGAAGCACGAGGGGTACAGTAACGTCACTTACAGAAAACAATAAATAACCCACATTTCTAGTTTCAGGATCATAGTTACTAAACATGTTTTTCTTTACAACAACAAAAAATAATAGAAATTGGTATACATAATCATGCAACCATCAGTGAAAGAGGATAATGATGAAGAAGGAGTAGAAGAAGAATCAGAAGAAAACTAAAAGAACAAGAAGAACAAGAACGTGTAAGCTTTCTACAAAATTCAAGGAAAGACTACAGAGGTACAAGAAGGCGTCCATGGAACTAAGTGGTGCCGTAAGTATGTGGCAGAGGGTCAGCAGCTCTGTCTCAGCGGACAGTGACTCTATGGTCCGTATTCTTATTTATTTATTTTTTTTATCTCATTAGCACTAATTTCAAAGGCAATACAGATGATTGGATTTTCTTGGGTGTATGTTTATTTTCGATTTTACTATCAATGGAGACATGAAAATACCCTCCAAAATCAACTTATTTCCACTAAAGCCAGTGAAAAGTGGTAAACTTAAGAATTAAGGCACTGAAACTTTTAATATGTACCTGAGAAACACTTAGTGGCAATATTTATGTCACCTTAACCTACCAATGGCTCAAGGTGTTCGTGTCGCTAATGCACATATATTTGAATACCATAAAAATAATCAGATACAACAAAGACATCTATTGAGGATGTATGAAAACTTAAAAGACAAGTATATGCAGTTGTGCTAAGTGACTGGCGCCCTTCCACAGTGATTACTTAACGTATAAATGTGTTTTCTAAGCTAATAAACTCCATTTGAAAACCACAGATTACGGGAAAGAAATCTTGACGATGCAAATGACGTGCGTCGATCACACCAGCTGGCCAGGTGTGCGGGGAGCGTCAGCTGGCTGCCTGAACCACTACAGGTAAACTCAACCAACTTAGCATTAGGGATCATTGGCTTTTTTCTTACACCTCTATCAACATGCAATTTCCGCCGCCCCCTCGCCGCGGCTGCCACACCACAGCCACCACCATCACGCAACGCCCTCCAACCCTCCCCTCTCTTGGCAAATATTTCGTTTTTGCCTCACGGCTCCACGCAAGGCAAGGACACCTGAAATATGTATCCTCGGAACATGATTTCTTTGTTTACTTGAAGGTGTCTGAGCTGTGGAAATACTAGGTATGTTTTACGGAGGGGCTACCACCTGTAGGCTTGATGGCTTCTTGCAGCTTCCATAATTTTCCGATGTGATTGTGTGTGTGTGTGTGTGTGTGTGTGTGTGTGTGTGTGTGTGTGTGCTGATGAGAAAGAGGAAACGAAGGAGACAAATGTTAATTATGACGACGGCGATAAAATTAACGATAAAAGAATGAAAGAAGGAAGTGCAGTGTTGTGGAAATGCCCAATATTGCGCTTTTCTGTAAATTACACGCCATCCTCACCATAAACACCACCATGCAAAGGCTAAATCTAACTGTACAGTATCACATAGACAGTCCAGTTTTTTGCACCCACTCTACCATTTCCACGACGAAGGAAAGGCAACACAAACCATATAATTTTCACGAACCAACTCCTGTTTCTGTATCGCCTAACTATAGATAAGGTTTCCCTCAGCAATTGCCTTAATGAGAGAATGTGAGAAGTTGGAGTAAAGGAGGAACGCAGCAGGAAGTCAGTGTGATTGCACAAGGAAATGGTTGTTTTATCAGTTATTAAGGTTTACTTGAGAGCTTGTTAGGTACATCAGCATCCTGTCCAACTCGTGTCACTGTCTGAACCTGCTTTGACTCCTTATATTTGCTCATTAACACTTTGCTAATGAGAGCGTGGCACTTGTTACTACATAAAAGTAAACCTAGATCATCATACCGTATAAATAAATATATTAAAATGCTAGGCGGGTGAGTTCATACAGCTCTGTGTTAAAGCGTGATGCACGGTATTGGTGACGGATCAAAGTTAAAAGAGCGTTACTACTGTGGCTAAACAACTGCTGCGTGCGGGAATCGAACTAGCAACCTTTCAGCTACGAGTCTAATACCTTGCAGTAAAGCTATTCTGGCCCCCATGCTAGCATAAAACCAGAGACACTGAATAATTTTAAGGAATCGGACACTTCTTTTGCTGACTGTTCCTTGAAATCGGCCTCTAAACTTACACCACGTGATTTTATAAAGGTTGAGAAGATCACACCATTTTATGAACGTTAAGGAGAAGCCATAGGAGTGAAAGGTTAAAGACAACTGCCACGCAAATCCCTAAACCACAGTACAAGAGGCGCAGCACCAGCAGGCGGCGGCACCAGCGGGCGGCGAGGTGTGGTCGCTGTGCTACACTGCGAGGCGACGAGGCGATGATCGGGAGTTTATTGCCTTCGCCGCTCCGCTGAGAGGTGATGTTAATATTAATCACCGGTGTCTTGGCCGCACCTCCCCAAGACTCGCAATCTCTATCAATATCAAATTCCTCCCGGACGGCCGAGGCAAGGCGGAGGGAGAGGCGCACCATCAAGCGGGAAGACCCACCTGCGGAAGGAGCAGCAGCGTGATTTTCAGCATTACGAAAGGCTGTTGCTTGTCTTCCTCTGAGCGCCGCGCTACCGGAGGAATCTTGCCCGACACTGTTGCCTCATTACGGAAACGGTAAGATGTGTCGATATTCTGTGATAGTCGGCGATGCTGTCATGGCGAGGTGTAAGACTTTATTGTTTACATGGTAATGAATTCACCGACTGGTTTGGGCGTTCCTTAAGGAAAATAATGCATTCACCCGCCGCCTGATATGCTCGCGAAGGTTATTTACGGAAACTATGACGGATTACGGCGATCCAGAGTTTATGCGGGGAATGGCGAGGAGACGGGCAATGCTTGGGGAAGGAGAGCGGCGGGCGGGGAAGCAGGGCGGCAGCAACGGTGATCCTTTACCCTTGCAGGTCAGCGTGAGGCGGCGGGCAGCGTTGCGGGGCGGCGGGAGGAGCTGCGGTGGAGGAAGAGTGGAGGCTGGCTGGGTGCCGGTCACTCTGCCAGGATCCACCAGCGCCCACCTCTCTGCACCGTCGCCGCCTGACTCATAACTTCATCGAGTGTTATCACTAATGGCGCCGCCGGTCACTTATTTTCATCTCCGGGATATGAACTACAGCAGTGGACGATTAAATATTATTTGTTTGGACGCTGGAGTAATCCTTGCTTTGGTATCAGTGATAAAATTTGATGATTAAGCCGGTTATATCAAAATTACAAGTAGGCAAAGTCACTGATGATGAATATGAATATACATCTATTTTTTTTATGAGAATCTACAAGATGCAATCAACACATGCGAACTGTAAGCGGTGTTTAGCTAGAAACGGTCTACATCTGCGATTCCAAGCAACCGGTTGGAGAGGGAACCAGTCAGAGAGTCACGGGGGAGCGGCGGCAGCTGGTGACTCGCGCCAACACAACACAACATATTCTTAACCCCTGCACAACATATTGCAACCGTATTCTTAAACTTTTACCATCTGATTAAATATTTTACTGTCTCTAGGCAATGCAATACACACTCCAGCCTGCGCACCACATTGGGACCGTATTCTCAAACCTTTACCATCTGATCTTCAATTTGTAGTCTTTATATACATATACAACACAGCACACTCTGTCCAGCACACCACATCGGGATGGTACTCTCAAACGTTTACCGTCTGATCTTCAATACTTTACAGCTCCCTACACAACACATTCCTTCCTTCAGACCAAATGGTGACTATTCTCCCACGTTTTGTTGTCTCATCTCCAATAATTTAAATAGACTGTCGTGCTAGAAGTTATGTGATTTTTTAATAGTGTTTTCACGATTCCAGAGATTGTATAACAAGGATTCTACACCATTAAAGAAAAAAACTTCCTCTGAAGTTTTTTTCTTTAAAAACTGGCCTCTGAAACTATATGAAAGCCTCAAGCACATAAGAATACGAGGGCAAGTTCCGTATTCCCAAACGTTCAACAAGTTCTAGTGAAAGTTCCGAGGATTTTCAAGGGTGTTTTCACGATTCTAGAGAAGGAAAAAAATTGAGGCTGATTTCATGACTCTAGAGATAATTTAAGAATTATTCTACACTATTTGTATATGAAAAAAAAAATAATAGGTCATTTGAAAGCCTACATCCTCATTCCCAGACGTTCCGGAGTCTGATCTCATTTAATAGCATTCTGAACGTTGCTGTGGTATTTGAGGGGTGTTTTCATGACGCTAGTGATATTTCAATAAGGATTCCGCAACAGTGATGAGAAGAAAAAATGACAAACCAACCAATCATCTCTATGGCCTTTGAAAACAGTCCACACGAGAGCTGAACGCCTACAACAATAAGAATCCAAGAGCGATGGTGGTCGGCGCCGCTCGTCATCAACCACCGCGTGCACTTTGATGAGCACTTTTAATATTCAATATTTGCTGAAAAAAAGTATATATTGTGAGTGGGCCGACTTGGGATTTATTTATTTATCTATTTATTTATTTAATTATTTACTTGTTTATGTGTTTATATTTTTCTATGGATGTCCAGTCTATGCATACATATTACAACGTGGTGTGTCAAATATCTGATCCTCCAAAAGCGCTGATCAATATTGTAATGAACTGAGTAACATAATGAATGAGTAAGAACTCGCTGTCCTTACTGTAGTCATCAGTCAACGAAAGAGAGACAGAGAGAGAAAAAAAAAACAATGTTAAGGTTAAGGTACGTTTGTATTATTACTTCTTGCATACTGTGCGTTGCTTTATCATCAATCATAGTGTGTTGAGAACTATTTTATTATCAATTGACTATTAACACTAAATTAACAGTGCTGAGCCTTACACAAGAAGAAATAAAGACCTCTCATAACAAATCAATATAGAGTATGTAACTTTCCTTTCACAACCTCAATTTTCTGTATAACATCATCGTTCTCTTGCTGTTCACTCCTTGGCTTCTCCGTGTACCATCAACTTGCACTCATAATGATAAATCAACATATCTTAACACGTTCCGTAATAAAACAAAGGCTTCCCATAATTTACAAGTATATAGCAAGGATGAGGAAAAATACATGGTCTTGTTTTTCACTATTTGACTCTTCCGTGTAGCATCAACTCAATAGATCAACACAATATATTAATACTACCCATGATAAAACAAAGACTTCTCTTAACAAACAAGTAAAGTCAAGATAAGGTGCGTGGCCTTGCTTTTTCACAACTGAACTTTTCCGTGTAGCATCACCGTGCACTCCAAATTGAGATTACCCCCATCTCGGGGCAGCGCGGAGCAGCGCCCTGCGGCACGCCGGCAAGAAAGGCTCCCAGACATCATAAAATAATCCCTAGAGCGTATAAACAATCAGGACGGCATCTGGGCAATCTAGACAGGATCAGGACTGCCGAGAGCGTCCTGAGAGCCGGTCAGACAGGGCAGGCAGGAGACAGCCCACCCATCACGCCGCGGCCTTACAGGGGGCGAGATGGGAACGACGCCATCAGTCCAGCGTGGCCTTATGAAACCTGATATTAATGCCATTTTCGTGATTATTGTGTAGGTCATTCCGGCGTCGCTGCCCAAGACTCCCGCGGTGAACAATACCCTGTTATAGCTGGCCTGGGCACCGCTTACACCGCGCGCCGCAACTCCCTTATTGTGACCGCGGGGGTGACGGACGGCCCGCTCCCCCGCACACCTCTATCAGTGACAGTCAGCTCGGAGAAATATTGCAAGCGGACTCATTCACCATTCCACGAACGGGATAAGTTTATTTCGAGACAAAGTGGAAGGGGACCATATAGTACTGGGCAATGGGCAAACACTCCATGTGATATATGATAGACGAGCGCACCCACTGAGGCCACGACCAGAATCGCTATAAGCTCGTGGAAGGATTATCTCCTCTGGGTCCGGATATTCGTCTTGTGGCTGTGTGGTCTGCGGGGCGGAGGGCGGAGGACAAAACAATGCGCCTCGAGCTGATCACATTCGGGTTGTTTTTCCTAAGCGGAGGTACGACATGTGCCTGGGAGCCGCCGCACTGATGCCGTCTGCTTATATAAGAGACGTTCGTGTTCCTCGGCGGCGAGTATCAGCCCGACGCGGCCTCGGGATCACTGCCGAGAACGAGCAAGTAATCCATCAACATCTCTGAAACACAACCCCGGGCCCGCCTACCCCTGTCTACCTCCGAGTCGCGCAGAAGCCGTTATGACGCGTGTTATCGTAATCGATGTAACGCACTGCCCCCTCCCCACTCCCACCATACCGGGGCAGACCCACCCACGATCCACAGAGGGCCGCGGCCGGACCCACCGCACACTCAAGTCCTCATATTTCCACAGTAGTGCAACCTTAGTCGTCCCATCGTCTGCCGGAGTCCCTGATAACACCGCCGCAGTGTTGCCAAGGCCGAACCGCTGCGCTGTCCCTCCAGGTTATCTTCACCATCTCACGTCTCTACACTGCGGCCGTCGTGTTCATTAGGGCGTCAGAAGCAGAGTAAGGAACAACTCCTTACTTTCACCACTGATTGCTCCCACATGCATCCTCGGAGCGGGGACACACGCAACGTTTTCTGTGGAGTAACATCGCCAGTTGGACGTGGCTGCCCGTATAATCCAGCACTTTTGCGTTAGACCGTCGAGGCAGTGGGCGGTAAATGTAACTGTGAGGAGATAAAAGCTGCACTCTTCCCTTCTTTAGCCTGACCCTTCCCTAGAGAGACAATGGTTGTAATGAGGCGGCGGCGTGGCGAGGTGCGAGCGACGGCCGCGTGTCGCAGCCCACACCTCGGCCATGGTTATCGAGCGGCTTACAGACCAGAATGGCGATGATGAGTCGAGGTCATTGCCAGTGAGATTGATCGATACCATGTGGCTAATTAGCGCGAGGATCGTGGGCGGAGCTTAACGAGGAGACGGAACAACGGCTGTGTGAGTCTGAGTGGCCCGGGCGAGGGAGGAACGGGCGAGGGAGGATGGGAGGGAGGGGGCGGTGTGTAGGAATGGAGTGAGGGAGACGCGGTGGGGATGAAGAGCAGGAAGGGATATAAAAAAGGAAATAATGAAAGGAGATCACAAAGAGACATCATGAACTTTCAGGCAAAAGATTATGTATGTTTACTTTTTACAACACTGAACAAACAGCTGGTGTGAATGCAATCACGTAATGAGGAAAAAAAAAAGGCAGAAATAGGCCGATGCGACTTGGCTGTTGCTCGTGGCCGGATAAAAGCACTCAAAAAGCCCACGCAAGTGATAAAAAACTACTAAATTTTACTTCATTTCACTGCATATTATCCCCATTTCCCCATCACATGTCGAGCAACATCATGGAGAGGTATTATCGTCAGCATCATCAACGACAACTGTTATGAAACCAATGCAGGACAAAAAGCTTCCCCATCTTTTTCCATCCAAACCCACATGAACACAATTTAACAGATCCATACGCATACCTCGACTCTCCCCCTCATCTCACCTCTGCGCTCAGGGAAAAGAAAACGGAGTGTCGAGTTCGCGATGGTTTACTTTCTGGAAAACCCTTCCTCCCTTTCTCTATCCAAAGATACATAAACACACGTTAACTAATACGAGCCTCCTCCCCGGCTCACCTTACCACTCAGGGACATCCTCGGCGGAAAAGAGAGACGGGAGGGTCGAGTTCGCGATAGTTCACTTTCTGGAAAATCCCTCTCCGTAATTTATGAATCTATAATGAGCCAGGCCGCCGTGATGCCGCTGTGTGCGTCACCTGATCCGCCCGCCCACCCTGCCACCGCCTGCCACCACCACCACCATCACCACCATCCCCAGCCCCATCCCGGGTCGGCGGTGACTGCACGGGTAGGGCTTCATCATGAAATGTAGAGAAACAGGTAAAATAACATGGATTTGGGCGGAGACAGGTGAGGCGGAAAGAGAGAGAGAGAGAGAGAGAGAGAGAGAGAGAGAGAGAGAGAGAGAGAGAGAGAGAGAGAGAGAGAGAGAGAGACACTGCTATGAAAAAATAATTCAATCCTTAAAAGACGCATTTCTGTTTTTTTCGAAGACAATAGTAAGACTATCACGCACACGCACACACACACACACACACGCACACACACACACACACACACACACACACACACACACACACACACACACACGGTAACAAAAACTATGCCACGGAAACTCGAGGAAGCCCACCTGATCTCGTCCCCCGGAAGTCCAGCTCACGGCCTCCCAGGAGTGTGGAGGAAGACAGGAAAAAAAAAAAAAAAAAAAAAAAACGTGCACGAGGACCAACCAGGTGAGGGCGCCGTGAACACAAACAGGTAATTGTATCAGCTTATGATGACACGATATATTGATTTTTTTACTCCAGTTATCTGTGTCAATTCAAAGGTTTGGCTAAGGGTCGTACCTGTTAAAATATAAAGATAGCATGAAAATAACTCGAACAAATATCTATCTATTTAACTGCTAGTCTCACTCACAGTAGTCAATTGAACTAATGATACCCAATAAAAATTAGAGCTTATGATGACACGATATATTTATTTTCTTACTTTAGTTTTCAGTGTCAACTAATTGATTTTACCCAAGGACGTGCCGGTTAAAATATAATATGAAAATATACACATAGTTGACGATTTAACCAATAGTCTAACTCACAATACCTCACTGCACTAACGACACAGAATAAAAGTTAGAACAATCAGGTACTTCCACCTTATTCCGTGTTTCCTCTCACAGCCATATTCCGCTCACTTGTTTTTCCTACAGAACACAACGTAATGCGCCATTAAATAATTGCTATGCGTCTTTTTTGTGTAAGAGGGACTTTGTCCAGGGCCAAGAAAAAAAGACAGAGAAAATGTCGACTGAAGGTACCAGTTCCCAAAGAGTACAGTCAAAAGGATTACCCAATGTTATGAAGAAAAGCAAGTGCTGTAGCTCTAAGAATGTCGTGGACAGATCAGTCAGTTAACAATATTCAAGTAATTGCTTAAAAACATGAAGTATTCTCTTAATATATTATATAGTACATGTAAATGGATATCGCAAGCAGAGCAGTCAGTTGATTTATTCAATCTACTTCATAAAAACATGAAGGATTCTCTCAATATATTGCACAGTGCACGCAAATGGATATAGTAAGCAGGGCAGTCAGGTGATACATTCAATTTACTTAATATTTAAAAACAGGAAGGATTCTCAAATATATAAATCATTGTTCCTGATCAACATCGGGTGCTATTTATCCTGATGATGATTTATTTAAAAAAAAAATCACATCTTTCATAATATTAAAAAAAAAAAAAAACATTTTTTGAAGTATTTTTTCCAGGTTATTGACAAATAACTTGCCTTTATAACAAAATAGTTTTATGACAAATTTTACAGTATCATTATTATTAATATAATTTTCATAATCATTGTTACTGTTGCTGTTGTTGTTGTTGTTAATGCATAGCTTAATAAAATACTATGACGATAACGCCTATATTACCATTATTGTAAAATGTCACATCTCTCTCTCTCTCTCTCTCTCTCTCTCTCTCTCTCTCTCTCTCTCTCTCTCTCTCTCTCTCTCTCCTCTGGTTCACGTGGCCCAGTCTCGTACCGTCGCCCGTGCCCCACCATCCACCCACCCACCCACCCATCCACCTACACACACACACACACACACACACACACACACACACACACACACACACACACAATAGCAGCAGCAGCATGGTGTGGTGTGTTTGTTGACGTACAAGTGTTCCTTGCTCGCGCCTCCGAGATTACGTGACCATTAGCAGCGTGAACAGCGGCGTGCAGGAAAATAGACTCCACTTGAAAAAAAAACAACATTGGGCGATAACAAGACAGACAGCACTCGTTAATATAGACTTGAAGACGCTCCTTTTTGACAGCCTGGGACTCGATAAAAATGGACACCGGCAGCAGCTCGGGGCTACGATAATGTTGAGTCCCAGGAGTTTAAAAAGTCACAAACCACAGCACAGCACAAAGGCCTCGCCAGACGCCCTCCACGCTTGACTCCCGACCTCCGCCTCACTGTAAGACCCGCCGAGGAGTCTAATTTCTGGTCCCAGCGGCGAGTGGTAGTGCGGGTGCGCGCCGTCAAATTGTCTACAGGAATACTAATGAACTGGGTTATCGATGGTATTCAATTAAACTTATAATTGCCTGGTGCAACATGATAAGTCCGGCTAAGCTACTCCCTGCCAGTAACAAGAGTGATTAAATGTATCATCCAAGGCCATAATAATTTGCCACAATTAAATCTACGGCAACCGATGCAAGGCAGGAGTTATTAGCTAATTTTGCATTCTAGGAATTGCATGATTAATGGGAGGGCGTTGCGTAATAGCAAGCATCAGGCCCACACTGCCGCAGTAAATTGTTCTTCTCTATAATATTTCACGATGGTATCTCGCCGCGCCATGTTGGGCCGCCACCACACCGCCGGCCTGCAGATAATTCCATGATGACTCCCGGTCCGCAAAACTATTACAATTATAGCTCGTCTATCACGCCAAGACACGAGGAGAACATTTCCAACACATAAACAAAACCAACAAGTCTAATCGCCAGCCGAGGTTATGGGCGGCATTTAGTGTGCGGGAGGAAACAGGTTTAGAGGCGACCACTAATATCATCAACCATTCGCCAAGGCTTATGGAAACCTCGCCAAGTACATTCCTCTGACTTACGCCCAAACGAGCCCCGGAATTAGCAGCGGGAAAGCCTTGGATGTTGGCTTACCGCTTCATTACTTCCTGGTGGAGGCTGCCGGTGTTGGTGGAGGGGTGACGCAGCGGCCCTCCACCGACGAGGCTCCACCTTAAGTGCCAACGAGGGACGCTGAAGAAGGAGGGAGGGACAAGTCAGCGGGAGGCGGCGCAGGGCTAAGGAGAAAGGGTTGGGACTCGCCCAGACCAAAAATTAAAATAAGACGAAATTAATCAACCGTTCGATAGCGGCCAATTATCATATTAATTTCTTTGTACTAATTAAAGAAAAGGAAAGAGTCAGAGAGGCAGAGAGAGAAAGAGAGATAAAATGTACCGGATTGTGATTTCATGGCTGGGGAGGAATGGAAGATTGTTTTTGTTGCTGTTGTTGTTATTGTTGTTGTTGTTTTATTGTAGTTGTTGTTGTTGTTCTTCTTTTTGCCATGTTGTAGGAAATTCTTATTTTCTTCCTCTCCTTCTCCTCATCCTCCTCCTCCTCCTTCTTCTTCTTCTTCTTCTTCTTCTTCTTCTTCTTCTTCTTCTCCTTTTTCTTAGTCTTCTAGGCACATTGTAGAGAAAACTATTGTTGTTGTTGTTGTTGTTGTTGTTGTTGTTATTGTTGTTGTTGATGATGATGATGATGATGATGATGATGTCGTCGTTGTAGTCATAGCCGTCGTCCTATAGCACTCGTCATCATAGTCATCATCATGTTCTTGACTACACTAGACCAGGCAGTGGACGAGGAATGAAGACATCTAGTACCTATCTTACCACCACCACCACTACCATCGACAAACACCACCCGTAACTCAACGAGCACACAGATACATAGGCAATACCTCCCCGCACTCCACCACACGCAAAACACCCGCACAAAGGCTGAGTAATAATGACAAGAACATCGCGTCGAGCCTCGAATACCAACACACACTCGCTTGACGCCTCGCCACGATATGCCAAGGAGAGAATGTCCTTTCTTCTGGTAATTTTGTGTATAATTTTGTCGCGGTGATAAGAGGGCGGTGCAGAGAGAGAGAGAGAGAGAGAGAGAGAGAGAGAGAGAGAGAGAGAGAGAGAGAGAGAGAGAGAGAGAGAGAGAGAGTCCTCCTCCTCGCCACCTCCTTCACTCCCCTGGTCGACTCTTGGCCGCCATAGTAGCTGATTAATTGCCTAATGAGCTGTCAAATGATTTATGAGGAGCTGAAGGAGAGTGGGGTGGACGTGTGAAGGACCGGTCTCTCTCTCTCTCTCTCTCTCTCTCTCTCTCTCTCTCTCTCTCTCTCTCTCTCTCTCTCTCTCTCTGCTCCTTTCTCCTTCTTCTTCACATTACCAGTACATTCAAAACTTTCTTCATCTCCCACCAGAATCCCTCCTTCTCCTCCTCCTCCTCCTCCTCCTCCTCCTCCTCCTCCCTCTTCTTCTGCTGTTGCTGCTCCTCCTCCTCCTCCTCCTTCAGCGCTCCTCACCTGCCGCTGCCTACCCACCCGAGTTCATTAGGCACGAAGATAATATCCATACTCGTTATCCAATAATATTCTAGGATTACCGCCGCCCTGGGTGGGACCACAACGATACGCGACCCGACACCGCGGATAAGGTTTCCAGTTTCATCGCCTCGAGCACACACGCACGTAAGAAGAGGAAGAAGAAGGAGAGGAAAGAAAGAAAAAGCTCCCCCGCCCTTGTTCTTATGAGTTTCAGGAGACATCCGGAGGCGAAATGTATGTATGTGTGTATGTATGTATGTGAGGGAACATTGGCAGGCTTCAGCTTCCTCTTCTTCCTCCTTCTCCTTTTGGAACTAAGGGGCGGTACAAGCTGAGGAGGAGAGGTAAGGTAAGGAGGAGGAGGAGGAGACAGGAGGCGGGAAGAGGCTGGTGGTGTTGGCGGATGGGTGATCGCGGAAAAGGTTATGCTCGTCCCGCTGCCTAAGAAGAAAAAAAGAGAGAGATGATGAAAAAATATTAGCTGCCCACTTGGCGGTTCTTCCTTTAAGGGGCGTCTCTGTGTTGCCCGCGCCGCGCTTCACCGGACTGGAAACAACAGTGAGGAGGAAAAAGGACATGCGATTTTTGCCTCAGTAGGTTGTGATTATGTACGCTCGTGGTCTCGAGATGACGAGTAGCCTTTTGCATTTACTTCCATTGTTGTTTGTTTCATCTCAGTCTGAAACCCTATGACCTGCTGACAGTCTGGTAACGCAAGACTTTCTATTTGCTCTCATTAGTACAAGAGTTAGTGTCTTTCCTCTTTCATCCATTTTATTGGTAACTTCTGGAATTATCCTCTTGTTTATGCATTTCCTCATGATATTAATGATGATGATGATGATGATAATGATGATGATGATCTACGTCTTTGCGTTTAAATGTTAATTTTACAGTGACTTTCGTAAAAGCTTTGTCAGTGTGTACGCTGTGACACTCACTTTAGGATGAACAAATAAATCTTTATCCCTTATGTTTGCATTTGATTCACAAAATCGCGTATGTGTGTGTGTGTGTGTGTGTGTGTGTGTGTGTGGTATAGGGTGAGGGGCTGTGTCGTACGATGACGGAAAAAAAATAAATATTAAGAACACTTTCTCCAGCAAATATTTCATCTGACCCTTTCTTCTTATGGCAGCATTAATTACACCTTTTATTTATTTGTCCGATTCATCACCCAACGTGGGCCCTTACGTGTGTGTGTGTGTGTGTGTGTGTGTGTGACTGACTGGCTTTTTTTACATTTTCACTGTTTCATTTTCAAGATATTTTGTGAGCTACAGACTGAGGAGAGAAGATCGAGGGGAAGACAGAGTGAGATGGAGAATGGAACTGTGGTAGAACTGCAAAGGACTGGAATCACGGAGGAAGATGCTGGGGACAGAAATAATCCTAGAGGACTTGTACATGGCGCTAACCTCTGATTCTGATGAAACGGCAAGAGAAGAACACTGAATCTAACTCTTAATAGCTCATATTTTATTTACTGTATATGTTGAGAATTTTTTTATAATGTAGAGACAAATGTAACTGTAATAAATAAAATAGCTGTCTATGTATGTGTGTGTTTGTTACAACCCGCTACTCGCAGTTTAGCAATGAGATTAATCTGTGGCAATAATAGCGGTGCCCTTACAAATTGTATCATCAAGGTTTCACTTAATTGTAGCTTTCATAATTCTCTCTTACACTTAAACCTCAGTCCATGCTTGTATTCTGAAACGTTTCTGCGTCTTATTTGGAATACTTTTAACAAGCTCTAGTGGAAATTGTTGGTGTTTTCCAAGCGAATTCCTATGGTTCTAATGACAGTTTGACATGTATTCTGCATCATCAATGGAAACACACACACACACACACACACACACACACACACACACACACACACACACACACATGAAAATCAAACTACTAATTCATATAACTTTCGAGAATAGTTCTTATGAAAGTCCAAAATGCTTGAAAAAACGGTTCATACTCTTACTACGGTGAACTCTTAACGTAAGCCATTGAAAAAAATAAGTAAATAAAAAGACATACCAAACCATGAAGCGCTGGCTATAGCGTTAGTCAATAGCACGTTTATAATGCGAGCAGTGCAACGATAATCTACCGTCCCTCTAAGTACCGGAGAAATAATATGATAATAGATAATAAATAAAGATCCTGGCGACGCATCTTAATCGTGGGACGAGTGATTAAACTGTCTCGTGCCGCGGGTCGAAAATTTATGCGGGTTTTACAGCAAGTGAATCTTGGTTAGCAGCATTAGTGGCCCGGCCGTGGAACTAATGACCGCCTCGCCTCACGCTCCTCTGTGACGAAGGGGAGCGTGGTGATGATCTGTAGAGCCAAGTTAACACTCAGTACTTGAGAACCTATGGTGAAAATAATGTGTTAGGAAAAATATTACCGAGCAGGAGGATAATTTGTAACGAAAACAAGAAGGGAGGCGTGGTGATGGTGTGCGACGTCAAATTAGCTCTTAATATTTCAGAAAGTACAGTGAAATAATGCTAACAACTAAATGAAGAAAATTTTACGGAGGGAAGCAAGTTAGTTCCCATTACTTCAGAGCCTATGGTAAAATAATACCAGTTACTAAGCCAGGACAGTTTTACTAAGAGAAGCAGGATCACCTTAAGTGGAAACAAGAATTATGGAACAGAAAATAAACTGTACTAATTACATGGTAGCCGGTTCATTTATAGTACAGTGCTGTATATGTTGTGAGTAGTGGTGTTTAAGGAGTGTTGATGGAGGTGCTTTGTGGTGGTGTGTGGTGGTGATAGTGGTAGTATATGGTGATGATGGTGATGGATAGGGGTAATGTGTGGTGATGAAGTGGGAATGACATGCAGTGATGATGGGGTATGGTTGGTGTATGGTGTGTGTCACTAGAGGGTCGAGCAAGGTCAAGGCTGGCGGGAAAGAAAGGTCAGCACTTACTCGGTCCTGGCAATGATGGACCTGCTTAAGAGACGACAAGTTCCTGCCAATGAAGAGTGTGTTTTAAGAAGCAACAGTGAGAGAACTGAAGTTAAGACGGTGATTTTCATGCTGAGTTGTTCCATATTTAGGTTTTTGTGGAAGCTTTCTAATCCTGACGAAGCTTAATAAGGAGCAATTGGCTACGATAAGGCAAATATGGCTTTCAGTTTTGCATTACAAATTTAAGATTGCAACTGCAGCCGCGTTATACATTGGTGGTACCCTTGTGCGGACCTCTCTCTCTCTCTCTCTCTCTCTCTCTCTCTCTCTCTCTCTCTCTCTCTCTCTCTCTCTCTCTCTCTCTCTCTGTGTGTGTGTGTGTGTGTGTGTGTGTGTGTGTGTGTGTGTGTGTGTGTGTGTTCCGTTGAGGCACCACCAGAGAGTAGAAAAAAGATAACAAAAGAGAAATATAAGTAAGATATCAGCGTCGCGTTCAAGCACATCTCATCTCATCATGAACCGAGTTACGTGGAGTGTCTTCTGTGTTTCTCGCGCTATACCGGTTACTCGACGCCAGCCTTCAGCGCTTTCCAGAGAGTTCAATCCGTCAAAGACAACAAAGACAATCGCTAACTCCATGCAGTTACTTCATTCATATTCAAATATCTGGCATAAGTCGACACGTATAATTCACCAGTGTGCTGTGTGTGAGTCACTCCTAATGTTTAGCTTTCTGATTTCCTGGGCCTCATTCACGGTCATAGCGGCCTCAAGGGTAATAGCTTCCCACCCCGAGGCGATGCGAGGCTGCCAAGCGTGTAATTGAGCACCACAGTATATGTACTTGGCTTTACTTCATACAAACACGCAGGACTTCAATCACTACAATCATGATTTTACTTTTAGTTAGTTAGTGTATAGCAGTGTAATCAAACAGCCTGAGGAGGATCTAAGCGTATGTTGTTGTTTGTTACCCTCTGCAATGATGTCAGTTCTCGAGGCTGTCTATGTTTGGTAAGCGCTGCAGATTATAACAGCCATTAGTAAATACCACACTCGTGAACCGTAAAGAAGATATAGGAGCCGTATCCTTAAACATTTCGGCGTCTTATTCTAGCTTCCCTTATCAGCAACACAAATTTTTCATGACTTCAGTGATAATTCAAGAAGGATTTTGCATCATCAGTGGAGAAAACACACTTAAGAATCTGACTACTCATTCCTTTAGTCTTTGAAAATTATCCTTATGACAGCGATTCAAAACACGAGCCATAAGCAGGAGCGCCCCCGCCCAGGAATCGTGTCCAGGACTAGAAAGATTAACATCCCCCTTCCTGCTCCCCTGTACTTGTAAGGGGCGCCACCTCTCTCTAGTCAGCTATACTTGTAGGGGCCGCCACTCCCCGCCGCCACTCAGCCAGGGGAGTGAGGGTCGCCGCGTGTCCTATCACACCACACTTCAGCCTCACCAAGCTGTGCACGCTGTGGCTGATGGCCGCCACTCGTCATGGCTACCACTCAACCTTCTCTCTGAACCTTGAACGCCCTTCACTCATTGACTACTTTAAAAACAGATAGAACGTAGGAAGTTCAGGAAAGCTGCAAGAAGCCATCTGTACTACACTTGGTAATCTCTGTATAAAAGTATGCCTGGCTATTTCTTCTAGGGTTTTTAACTGCCAGAAACTGTTCCTCTTAATCATCAATATTTTTTTTTTTGAGATTCTTTATTGTACTTCGTTCTCTTAAATATTATATAGACCAGAAAAGATCAAATCAACCTCCTATTTTCTCCTGTTCTCTTGTGTCTATTCAAGCAATTTTCTTTATATTGCTTAGAAGGATAACACAGGAGAACTAGAGTAATAAAAGGATTAATGAAATGGTTTTAGTATAAGTTTGGAGTAAAATCTCGAGATGAGTGATCAATTTTAAAATTTTAGTGCCAGTGATTACATACCTGCTTAGTAAAATAATCTAAGCTTGCTCAAATTAAGTAACAAGTGTAATGTTTTCATTAGCAGTCAGAGGTAGTACTGTATCTACAGCAGCCTGCCGGAGGGTGCTGGGCTGCTCATAACTTCAACCTGAGGACACACATCTCCATCTTCGAGACAACACAATTTCCCAACAATTTTCAAGGCTTTGCTGCGCACTACACTCTCTTGAAACAATACACATGAACTAGAAAACTATTCACTTACTAGTAGACTCTTTCAAGAAGGAAATTTCAATTCACAGTGTAATTTTAGACTTGATTTTGGACCACCTTCGTAAAGGTTTGTCACCTTCAGTGGGCTTCTTGCTCCAGTTTTGTTGTCATCGGCTAGAGCCACTCACACTGCAGTCACAGCATGGGACGACTGTTATATGCAGAAACTCTGTCAGTAATAATTAAGAATGGTATTCGGTTCCTTAATGTATGATGATTCCGATTTTGAGTTCATGAATTTTAGGTTCATTTACTAAAAAAATCGAATGCGTGCATCATAAGGAAATACTGGTTCATTTGATGAATTCTAATGCTTATTTCAAAAAGGCATAAAGGGATAAATTTATAAACTTTAATTCCTGTATTAGAGGTATAATGGGTTCATTCAATAAGGATCCAAAATACGTGTATCATGTATATGTAAATCCTCAGTGTTTCACTTCATTTAATACCGAACCATTCATAATAAGGCAACCTACCTTCCTTCAGAAAATCTCGAGTCTCCTCCAGGCAATGCAATCCAAAAGCGCCTCCCGCACACTCTCTTCCACGCCACTTGAGGTTTTGTTATAGGGATTTTGTATTCAGCGGGTCGGTGCCGCCTCGGGGCTCCCGGGACACGGGTGTTATCAGGACGGTGGCAGTGGTGGTGGTGGTGGTGCTGTTGGTGGTGGTGGTGGTGGTGCCTCTAGTGGGTGCAGACCAAAGCTGATGCCAGGACAAAACTGGAATGGGAAATAGTATATCTATGAGATTCTTTTATTGAATTTATACGCGAGCTCGCACACACACACACACACACACACACACACACACACACACACACACACACACACACACACACACACACACACACACACACACACATACTACTAATAGTAATAATATAAAAGTTATAATATTAAAACTAATAACAATAATAATAATAATGATGATGATAATAATAATAATAATAATAATAATAATAATAATAATAATAATAATAATAATAATAATAATAATAATAATAATAATTATTATTATTATTATTATTATTATTATTATTATTACTATTATTATTATTATTATTATTATTATTATTATCATTATTATTATTATTATTATTATTATTATTCTCATGGTAACGGTAATAATAATATAAAACAGCAACAACAACAGCAGCAGCAACAACAACAACAACAACAACAACAACAACAACAACAACAACAACAACAACAACAACAACAACAACAACAACAGCAACAACAACAACAACTATAACAACAACAACAACAGCAATAACAATAATAATAATAATATTAATAAGAAGAAGAAGAAGAAGGAGAAGAAGAAGAAGAAGAAGAAGAAGAAGAGGAGGAAGAGGAAGAAGAAGAAGAAGAAGAAGAAGAAGAAGAAGAAGAAGAAGAAGAAGAAGAAGAAGAAGAAGAAGAAGAAGAAGAAGAAGAAAATTAAGAAAATGAAGATGATGATAATGATGATGGAGGATGAAGAAGAAGGAGGAGGAGGAGGAGGAGGAGGAGGAGGAGGAGGAGGAGGAGGAGGAGGAGAGGGAGGAGGAAAAAAACATAACAATAACAACATAAACAAGAACAAGATTATCATCGACAACAACAAAAAAAAAAAACAATAACAAACAACAAAACAACACCAACGAAGGCGACACGGATGAGAACAACAATAAAAAAAAGGAAAATCATAATAAAAAAAAAACAATATCAACAACAACACCAATAACAATAACAACAGAAGCGATACCACAGCCGCTGACGAGGTACATACAGTATATACTTCACTGCATTTCACTTCGGGTATTTAAACAGTCAATGTACGTTCGTCCCCTCCATTAATTTCACTGCCCGCCTCGCCGACCCCCGAACGATGACATAAATATTGGCGCCGTGCTAATTCAGAGCCACCACCGCCTTGCCTTGTCGCGCCCCTCACTGCCCGCCACCCTCCCGTACCACAGCCTCGATAAATGGGAAGGGACGGAGAAACAAACCCTCTCTCTCTCTCTCTCTCTCTCTCTCTCTCTCTCTCTCTCTCTCTCTCTCTCTCTCTCTCTCTCTCTCTCTCTCTCTCACACACACACACACACACACACACACACACACACACACACACACAGAGGACAGCAGCCAGGCCAGGTCATATATCAACCACCAACTGACTACTGACTCCACCTTCACCTCCACGCATGGTCGACAACTCCATTCATTCCCCCAGACCAGTGACCTGTACGTGCAGAGTGGCTTGGCTCCCTCCTGCCCCGTGCGTGTCCAGATAGGGCCCCCTTATAGCGAGGCAAGATTGTATGATTGCGCACAGTAGTAGCTTCGAGGATCAGGTTACGCACTTTTGATGAATCCTGCCTACAATTTGCATTAATATTCAGGTAATGCGCCCGTGGACCCGCGCCTCTGACCCCGGCCAGATTTTTATGATAGCACACAGCTGATTTATTCTGATGCTTTGATACCGGCCGAGTAATCTATAGTGGCTTATGTGTGGGTAATTGTTTTTTATTATTATTACCCGCCATATGTTCAGGTGGCTCTGTTCACGCAGTGCTCGCCTGGTCCCTGGGAGACGAAGCGGTCTGTGCCCTGCCGGTGACGAGGCGCGGCTGTTATCAGGCGCTCGAGCTTCTTTCTCGGTCTGACGCTGCCAAGTGGCTTTACCAGAGAGAACGAAACCTCCGCGGAGGATCTAATGACTCCCTATCAATAAAGATCGTCTGAGCAAGTGAAACTAAATCATCCTGAAACACGAGAAGTCGGTGGTTTCTCTCTGGCCGGATATAAAAACAGCAAGAAAATACTCAGAAGGGAATGTTATCTCGCCATTACTTTTTGTTGCACCCTCCGGCAGAGAGAGAAAAAATACAAACCCTGCCCATCGATTATCAGTCCGCCATTAGAGAGACGCAGAAAGGATCATATGGGAAAGCAGGGTGGCAAAGGCTGCCTGACACCTGACTGAGGCGAGGCACGCAGGGAGTGTGCTGAGGGGAGGGTCTGTTCACAATTACTGAGGCTTTGACGCTCTCTTTGCACCTGACACTACATTACACTACAGCTGCTCAATATAAAAAAGGTTGTTTTCTTTCAGCATACAAACAAAATATAAATCCTTAACTTAATAGACAAACAAACAGGACAATTACTAAAACTTTGACCTTCCCTCTGTATCTGATATTACTACAGGTAGCCAATATAAAAAGGAAGTATTTTTCAGCATAAAAGCAGACTATAAAAACCTTAATACACCAAGGCAAGCAGATAGAACAATTACTAAGCTTTTGACCTCCTTGCACCTGACACTACTACAAGTAGCCAAATATAAAAATATATACATATATATATATATATATATATATATATATATATATATATATATATATATATATATATATATATATATATATATATATATATATATATATATATATATATATGTTTTTTTCAGCTTAAAAGGAAACTATAAAACCTTAATCTAAGTGGGCAAACAAATAGAACAATTACTAAGGCGTTGACCTTCTCCGTGCACCTAGCATTACTGCAGGTAGCAAAATATAAAAATGAAACTTTTTAGCATAAAAGTAGATTGTAAAACCTTAATCTAATTAGACAAACAAATAGAACGCCTACTAAGTCCTTGAGCTCCCCTTGGCCCTGTCCTTACATCAGGTAGCCAATGCAAAAATGAGTTTTCTTCTCTTTGATGATTAGAAAAAAAATATGAAACCTTAAACTTCACAGACAAGCAAATACAACAAGGTTATGAACACACAAGCGAACACAACAGGGGCCGCCCGCCAGGACCAGGTGGGCGGAGGTGCGCCGGCCAAATGAAAACAGACACTTGGATGATTCTTAGAACAAACAGATTCTTGCCCTTCTCGTTGTGGCTCCTGAGGGCGAAAAACTCTGCTCCTCCTCCATTCTCCTCCTCCTCTTCCTTCTCCTCCTTCACCTCCTCTTTCTACCTCTATTTTTATTCAGAATTTTCCTTAATTATAAAAATGGGAGCTTTATGAGGATATTTTTGTATGGTTATGAATTTTACTTTTCCTTCTCTTATTTTTCTTATTTTCTTCCATCTCCTCTTCTACTATTATCGTTCATATATAGTGCTTGTATAATTACTCCACCTCTTTTCTTTCTCCCCTTCCTGCCTCCACTACCATCATTACTACCACCACCACGACTACTGCCACCAGCACCGCCATCATTATCCCACGTCCTGCACCTCCTGCCTTCAGTCTTGCTCGCTGCTCAAGGTCGCTGGAAGACAAAATGACGCCGAGTTTATCATGGAGAGAGAGGAGAGAGAGGAGAGAGAGAGAGAGAGAGGAGAGAGAGAGAGGAGAGAGGAGAGAAGAGAGAGAGAGAGAGAGAGAGAGAGAGAGAGAGAGAGAGAGTCTTGTAACTTCTGAACAGCGACACTAAAAACATTTGACCATAGAATATTCCCGACTCAGAACGACTTGGTCCTTCATTTCTGTAAACATGTGACTTTCTTCACTGGAAACCCTGGCATTTAGTGTCTTGGGCTTTCCTGCAGAGGCATTAAATTAAAGTTAATACTGCAATGTCATTCACAAGAACAATAAAACATAAAGGGTAAGTGGAAAAAAGGAGAAGACAAGGAAAAAAAAAGAAAGGATAGGAGGAGAAAGGTGAAAATACCAACGTGTATGGAAAACGAAAGCTCCTTTCAACACTGCCAATGAAAACCAAGGCGTTTACTTCTCTCGTCGGGGCAACTTCCAGAGACCACAGTGTTTTCATTGTGTTTCTCTCCAATGATCACACAGAATCCTTGTTAATTTATTACCAGAGTCTCACAAACAGTCTTGAAAACCTGACAACTTCGACCACAGCCTGTTTAAAGTAGAGGAGAGTAGTGGAGATAAGACACTAAAACGTTCCAGAATTCAGCCCCAGGAGGAGTGTGGTGAGAGCAAGGCAGTGGTGGGGCGCCTTTCCATGGACTCCACCCCTCGTAACCATGATGGATGCCCGCAGCCTCCAACACGAGGGACGCGAGCTCCGTGTTAGGCAGGACGTGGTGGCGCCCTGTACTGTTAGTGGATAAATGTGTTGAGAATTTGTGCAAAGTCAGAGGTACGTATTCTTAAACGCTTTGTTCTCTCATAAGTACCATTTTTAAAGGCTACTGGCGTAACCAGTGAAGTTTTCAAGAAAGTTTTACTTATGTTGAAAAACTGATGCCTATAGAATTTGTGCAGTCATAGATTTGTATTCTTAGACGTCTTGTTCTCTCACAATGGCCATTTCCAAAAGCTGCAATTATAATTAGCGTAGTTCTCATGGATGTTTTACTTCTTTATGATGCAAAGTTCTTGTTAAACTCTCGCTAGAATCATGAAAACTTCTCTTCTTCTGGTCGTTAATGCGAGTAGTGAAATCAGACCAAAGGAAGGTACACTATGGAAACCTGGATGTCACACTGGCTCTGAGTCCCGGGGTGTGGGCCATCATTCACGACAGATTCAAAGGCTAATGAAACTGAGGTGAGCGCCGAGGCCACGATCAGCTATAGTGTATGCCACCTTTACCTAGGTCTCTTTTACTGGCAGCTAGTGCAGCGTATATTTCAAACAAACAGCTTACGAAGGAGCTAAAAGTTAACTAATATTCGTCATTATTTGTTAACATCTGTAGTTCTTCTCCTGGGATGACAAACACACGTACGCTTAAACACTTTGGATTTTCAACAGGAGTGTTTTCAAAGGTCACGAAGAATGTTTAGTATGGTTATCCTGATGTTTCTTCCTTATAATTATGTAAATGTTAAACTCTCATAACAATCATGAAGATGTCCTTGGAACCCCTCGATAACTCCCATTGATGACTTCTAAATGAAAAGGAGCCGCGGCACCGAAACGTTTGAGAATGCGAAAAAAAGAAAAAAAAAAGAAAAATCACGAAAACGAGACCTACTGAATACGAAAAAAAAACAAAAAAATCATCTGAGATTTTGCAGTTTTTTGTCATAAATTAACATTTGAAAATACGCAAAAAAACAAAAAAACAAAAAAACAAAAGGAAACATCAGAAATAAGAAAATAGTAAAATTATGCCGAACTTTCAACTGATAAAACAAGAACCAGTGTCATCATAAATCAACGTATATATATTTTTTCTCTCTCTCGACTGTAACAACCCAATAAGGAAAACACAAGTAAACGGAACATAGAAAATTACACTCAAGATAACGATAAATCAATTGGCGAATAAGAATCTAGACATCCCGTGCCAGTGGAGTCCGTTCATCATGCGCAGACAGGTGGTAGTTACGCAACTGGCGGTGGCGACAATTAATGAAGTGAGTAATTTCTGATTGGTGACAGCACAGCACCAAGACTAATGGCAGGGCAGCACAGTGACGCCATTGCCGCCTGCAGCCGCTCCACCTCTGACACCACGCACGCAAAAACTGACTAAATTAACATGGTAATTATAAGACGAGTAGTTAAAAGGAGCAAGTTTATGACACCTGGGGAGGGTGACGAGGGGGTGGCGGGGGAGCTCTTCTCCTTCTGTTGCTATGGTTGTGTTTTGTTAACATTCAGAGCACTGTTAAAAATTATTGCTTGGCTGCGTGAAAGACAGAATAGGTTAGTTTTGCCTTTCTTAGGGTAACATAACTATTCGGGTGTCTTCAGTCCACGAACTAGTGTCTAAAACAGTAGTAACTAATACGTGGAAAATAAGAGAAAAAAGCTTAATTTTGTCTTTTCTATGCTACATAAGTATTTAGGAGACTGCAGTACATACATGTCTGAATATTAAAATAACAGTATTTTACACGCATTAGTAGTAGCTTATATATGGGAAATAGAGAGAGAAGCTTAATTTTGTCTTTTCTATGATACATAAGTATTTAAGAGACTGTGATACATACATGTTTGAATATAAAAATAGTAGATGATCCTTGGAAAATAAAATTAATAGTTTATTTATGTCTTTTCTAAGCTGCGATGTTTTTTTAGAAGACAGGAATACACGCATAAGTGTCTGAAAAAATAGTTTGCAATATCGAAAATAGAAAGAATAGGTTAATTTTGTATTTCTTATGCTAGAGAAGTATTCAGGAGACAGTGTTACATACATTAGTGTCTGTAAAAGAAGCAGTAAATGGTACATGGAAAATAGAGCGAATAGGATAAGTCTGTCTTTTCTAGATCTATACAAGTATTTAGGTGACTGTAGTGCACGCATTGGGGTCTCAAAAATCGTAGGTGATACACAGAAGAAATAGAGGAAATATTTTTTCTTTCTTAGGATACAGAATAATTTAAGAGACTAAAGAACACTCATTAAAGTCAGAAAAAAAAAAGTAGCTGGTGATAAATGGAAAATAAAGAAAATACAGTAGTACACACATTAATGTCTTAAAGGTCTTAGGTGATTATGGAAAAAGCCTCCTAGCAGTGACAGGTGTAGGTGGCAGTAGGTAGGCAGTGAAGGCGCGGCGGCCACCTACTCACCCACCCACCCACCGCCCGCTTGGTTTCCTTCACTGCGCACAAACACACACCAAGGTTTTCAAAGTTTTCACCTCGAAGGCTGAGCACGGAGGAGGGAGTAACTCTCACAACGCTTCCAGGAAAATCTTACGAGGAGAATAACTTTCACCCCCATAATTTTCAGCTGATCACTTATATGAAGTCTAAAATTATTTTTAAATAGAATCTTTAATACGATAACAGATTGAAACTAAGCGTCACTGATGCGCTTGACTTCCCTCACCACCACCACCACTACCACCAGGGCTGTTCCTCCCGACCCGCCTCCTCTTCCTCTTCCTCCTCCACCTCCTCCACCTCCTCCTCCTCCTCCTCCTCCTGCTTCCCCACCTCCCTCCCTCCCTGCGGCCCCGCCCTCCCTCCGGCCTCTCCTGCCCAGATTCTCATTATAGATAACAACTCCCAAATCATGACAAATTAACTTAAAATTTTACAAAACTATGAAAAATCAAATTCCTGCGTAACTTTTCCAGCAGCAAAGCGGCGCCACCTGCAGACCAAACCAAGCCAGGCAGCGACAGCCCCGCCGAGGTGTGTCTTCACTCGTCACTCGCCGCCCGGGAAGGTGAGGAGAGCAGCGGGTCACCGGAACTTTGACGCTGATCAGGAGGCTCGTGGTAAATTTTCACTACAGTCACAAACACTCAGATGACAGATGAAAATTGACCGGGAAAGTTAGGTTAGTCTGTCACACGAGTAGAACATAGAGCAGAAAGAGAGAGAGAGAGAGAGAGAGAGAGAGAGAGAGAGAGAGAGAGAGAGAGAGAGAGAGAGAGAGAGAGAGAGAGAGAAAGAATGTCTGTGTGTGTGTGTGTGTGTGTGATGTAGTGTGTGTGTGTGTGTGTGTGTGTGTGTGTGTGTGTGTGTGTGTGTGTGTGTGTGTGTGTGTGTGTGTGTGTGTGTGTGTGTGTGTGTCTAAACGGCCCAGCGAATTATTACTACCATATGCGTCCCAATAAACAAAGAACAACAACAGTCAAAGAGATAACCATCAATGTAATCATGCATAATATTTATACAGAAAAAAAATAATGTGTTGTGAGTGGAAATGAAAAACTTTTTACTGCAACGAACTATTTGCACAACGTTTTATGCATTTCCATTAGAATTAAACATGATAATGGCGCTGTGAACCGACCAGTGTCATTAAAGCGCTCTCCCCCCCCTCTCTCTCTCTCTCTCTCTCTCTCTCTCTCTCTCTCTCTCTCTCTCTCTCTCTCTGGCATCTGTTATATATAGTAAATCTGTCATTAGGTTTGTGTATAGGTTATCATGTCTGTCAATCTCTCTCTCTCTCTCTCTCTCTCTCTCTCTCTCTCTCTCTCCTCTCTCTCTCTCTCTCTCTCTCTCTCTCTCTCTCTCTAGCATCTGTTATACATAGTAAACCTACCAATAGGTTTGGGTATAGGTTATTATATCTGTTCATATGATTCTCTCTCTCTCTCTCTCTCTCTCTCTCTCTCTCTCTCTCTCTCTCTCTCTCTCTCTCTCTCTCTCTCTCTCTCTCTCTCTCTCTCTCTCTCTATCATATCTCCCATCACTACTGCTTATTTTTTAATAGTATACCTTATCACAAACAGCCTCGCAGAGACCAATAAATCTAATGCTATTTGTCCTTCCTTTGTCATCTATAATAACTATCCTATGTCCTCGACTTTCCTCATCGTTTCACTGCACAAACAAGTCCTTTGGGAGGGTCCTGGCGTAGTAAGGCAACACTGGAAACAAACCGAGGCTCATCTTGATAAAGCCTTTGCATATCGCGTTACCAGAAGGCTCCTTTAATCATAATGCTGCGTGACGTGCGCCTTGTTGCTAAATCATTGCTAGAAAACCATTTGTGTTTGATTTTTTGGGCTGTCTCTATAACTCGTGCCTAGTTTTATTGATGGAGGAAAGTGTGGTGGTACTTTTTTTTTTTAATTATTCTTGTGATGCAATATTCTGAAAAAAAATATGCTCTGCTTTTTTTTTAGGATATTTTCACGTAAAAGGTGTAGATTTATGGGAACCTTATTAAGATGCATTTTTTTTTTTCCAGCGAATCTTTCTTTTCTACAGCTGCGTGATAAGAAAGCATTACTGACAAGCAATATTACAAAGTTATCTGCTCTTGACATCAGTATAGATTCATCCTTTCGTTACCAAAAGCTTTGTTATTTTTCCTACTCGTTTCTACTCAGATTTTCCCGCAGCATGTTTGATTATATTGTAAGTCGTGTCTTAAATAACTGAACCCTCGTCTGAGCAACTCCCCACAAAACCACTTAACGATCTTGTCTGCTTCTCGCCTCGCAATTACGTTTTACAGCCTACAAGGTGACGAAAAGTATGCAGGCTTTTGTTGTGGAAGACTTTTTTTTTTTGCTTCTCTCACTTCCTCTCAGAGTAACGAGCCCTGACTGACCGACTCACCAACTCCCAAACCCATCGACTCACCGACTCGTTGCCTTGGCATATAAGTGCTTATGCAAAACAACCATTCAACTCTAGTCGCTACACGCTGCCCTGCTCCTCCTCGACAGCGTTACTTCCCAAAACCTTTACTGTTATGATCACTAACGAACAATAAAATCAGGAAATTAAGTTTTCCGCACCTTTCTCTCCCTTTCACTCAGCTAAGCACAGCATCTCTCTCCCCTTTAATTCAGCTTAGCACAGACCAACAACATTCATCTTTGTAGCAGTGCATGTAGACCGGGAGTGTTCGTGCGTCCGTGGCTATGAGCTGCTTCAGTGCGGTGGCGTTCCTGGGCAGACAAGAGGCGGGAACACCTATCTGGAAGCCTCGGTGCCGGCGCTGATCTAATGAGTGGCGATAGGCGTATAAGGGCCAGCAGGGTGGAGCAGCGGGGTGCGGGCTTGCTGGGCCAGTACGTCACCGCCACTTTCCGCTTGATTCTGGGAGATTTTTTTTATTTATTTTTTTTTGTCTAGTCAGTGCTTCCTTGAGCCTTTCAGTATTATGGGATTGCTGGGATTATGTTCTGATGGCGGGGAACGCTCTTAGTTGGTAGTTAGTGCTTCTTTGATTCTTCCAGTACCATGGGGATTACTTCGAGTATATTTTAGGTGCCATGGAAAGATTTTTTTACTCTTTCAGTTACCGTGGAATCATTCTAATTATATTTTGGAAACCAGGGGAGGATTTGTAAGAGTTTAGGATGATACCTTTTGTAATCGAGGAGTTAAAAATTATCGATACTTATTCACAGGATATTCTTATTTACTCCATTTTAGTTAACAAAGGGTGATTCTGGAGTTTGAAAATTGTCTGCAGTAATGAATGCCTTAAATTTACGCGAGGATAATATGAAGTCCCGCATTCTGAGCCATTTACTGCTTTCAAAGGCAAGAAATTAAGAGAGGTGTTTGAAGGCACCTCTAAACCTGGTCGCATTAGTCGGATCCTCGTGCATTTTTCCCCACTGGTGGTGTAGAATCACTGTTAAACCATTACTAGAATACAGAAAAATACTTCAGATTAATGGTTTACACTAGAGACTTTTAAACGTAGTAGGGGTGAAGTATCGAAATGCGCGGGAATTTGATCTGTTAAATAAAGGTAATGGGAGTGAGGCACAATTGATATTACTTAGCTCGTGGTGAAAGTCAGTAAAACAAAGATGTAAAATTCTTCTTTCCCCACTGGAGTGTTGGTGGGACAGACTACCCTCCAGGCGCCTCCTGGGGTGTGGTGGGGAGGAGGGAGGATGGACGAGGGAGGGGCATTCAGGGAGCGGGTCGGTGAATACGAATACAAATGATGGAAGCACATTCAGTAATATAGACATTACGATTTAATGAATATGTCAACTACAGGCGTTTGCATCTAGTTGTGCATTGAATGATAATAAATAAAGTGGATGACCGCTGCAAATCCCGATGCCAGACTGTGATGACGTGTTTATTAATGTATTTCCCGTGGTAACTGTTGTAATGGTGTAACATTGGCCACACACGTTATATTTTATGGTTTTATGGCAAAAGGCATGAGCGACGGAAGGTTGAACTCAGGCAAGGTGCAAAAAATAACAAAAAAATAAATAAATTCCTTCGCTCACTGGTAAAACTCCAGAACTCTGCCTGTTCCTGCTTCTTCTTCCCCTTCCTACGAGTTCAAATGATTCATAAGCGAAGTACCAAGGCATTTTTCAAACTGAAACAGGCAACCTACTTTTCCTTTTTAACTCTATTATTATTATTTTCTTCATTTATTTAATTTATTTTCTATTTATCTATTTTTTTTTTTTTTGTGTGTGTGTGTGTGAGGTGGGAGTGGCAAGCCGAATGAGCTTTTCTTTCTTTTCTTTTCACTTTTCTTCTGCGTTTTTTTCTCTTTCTTTTTTCTCCTTTTTTTTTTTTTCCTTGACCAGTCTCCTTGACACACAACAATAAATAAATAAATAAATACAAGCCTTTGTTTACGCAGGAGACATCACGCGTCCTTCACACAACAAGGAAACCAACAGATCAAATCACTAGATCGTCGCTTGTTTCATCATATCACGCGCACTCATCACTGTCACAGAAAAAAAAGAAGAAAAAAAAAAACATTTCCTCATAAACTTCTTTGTATGATATATTTTTCTAACGTATTTATGTTCCTATTTTTACCTGCCTTGTGTGTCTGTAAGTGTGCGTATGTGCGTGTGTGTGTGTGTGTGTGTGTGTGTGTGTGTGTGTGTGTGTGTGTGTGTGTGTGTGTGTGCGTGTGTGTGTGTGTGTGTGTGTGTGTGTGTGTTCAGCAAGTCCGTGTCGAAAATCCATCTGACCCCAAATCACGTAAGGTGTCAGCGAAGATTTATATCAGAGGAGGAATGCCTGGCGCGCGGAGGCTTACCTTGGTATAGGGTTTCACGACCGTAATCTTTATGTGAAGTTCCATACGAGAGATCCTTGAGGCGATAGGCGAGAGCGGGACGGTGCGGCTTATTTGTAACTTTTAATGCTGCTCCACAATGCCACGGAATGTAAATGTTGAGAGAAACGCGAGAATCCGTGGTGGCTCCTTGTGTAGCGATGAACAGCCAGCCAGCCAGCCAGCCTGAGAGGATCGAGGCGAGGGAGGAGCGGCAGGTGTCGGGTGCTGGTAGTGGCGAGGTGCTGCGGCCAGTCTGTGCTTTTGGGTGGATGAAGCTGAGGGGAAAATTATTGTGACGGGTGACAAGGTTCCGCTCTTCCCTGTCCCGCGTGAGGTGAGATGAGGATGGGCGAGGTGAGTGAGGAGAGGAAGGTACTCGTAAGGAGAGGAGGTGAGCTGAGGAGAGAAACGTGAGCTGAAATGAAGAGACGAAATGAAGGAAAGAGAAGAAAAGAAGGAAGGTGTGGTAAGAAGATAAAAGTGATCGTATATTAAGAGAACAAAATACACGGAAAAGAGAGAGAGAGAGAGAGAGAGAGAGAGAGAGAGAGAGAGAGAGAGAGAGGAGAGAGAGAGAGAGAGAGAGAGAGAGAGAGAGAGACGTGAAAATGAAATAGAACGAAAACAGTAACCACATAAAAGGGAAAACAAGAGGTGAAGAGGGAAAAAAAGTAAAATAAGAAAAGGAAAAAGTAAAAGAAGATAAGAAAATAAGTATAAAACCTAAGAACAGAAGACAGTAAGGGAAGCTCCAAGAAGCCAGCAGGCCTACACGTGGCAGTCCCTTCATAAAACTTACCTAACTAGTATCATAGGAAAGTGAACTAAGAAGAAAAAAAAATAAAAGAAAAAAAGAAAACAAATAAACAGAAGAAAAGAGAGAGAATGACAAAAAAAAAAAATGAAAAGCTAAATAGAAAAGTAAACTTGAAATAAAGAGCACAAAATAAACCGTGAAAAGAGACAAGACAAAAAAAAAAAATAATAGTAATAAAACAAAGGCGAAGAGGGAACAAGGGAGAGGACGAGAGGACACGACAGGAGGGACACGGTGTGGCGAAGCGAGGAGGGGAGAGGCAAGGAAGGCTGAGATGTTCGTAAGTTCCCTGAGAGACAGAGGCCGTGAGGAGGGTGTGGGTGTGTGGAGACCAATAATACGTTGTGTCTCTCTCTCTCTCTCTCTCTCTCTCTCTCTCTCTCTCTCTCTCTCTCTCTCTCTCTCTCTCTCTCTCTCTCTCTCTCTCTCTCTCTCTCTCTCTTCACGCTTCATGGCAATTGTCACCTCCCAAACACACCAGTAAAAATATAAGAGTAATTCATTACCATCGAGGGAAAACACACCGAAAACAGCCATAAATAGTTACTCCCTGTGCCCTTTAGCGCCTCAGTGTTGCCTCAGGGACTGGCTGGCTGGATGGCTGGCTGCCCTCCTTGCCTCGGTGTGTGTAAAGCGTGGGCAAATATTTTGGAACGCTTTGGGATCTCACAAGAACTATTTTCAAAAGCTACGGAGATGATTTGTCGGGTTTTCATGTGTATTTTTTTTTTTCCACTGACGATGCGGAGTCCTTTAGAAGTCCATTAACTTCCATTAGAGCATGTTAGGTAGAGAACATGGAAACACCCTTGAAAGTCTCAATAATCTCCACTAGAGCATGTTCAAGGAGAAACACGGAAACATCTTTGAGGACCACATCAATCATCACCGGAACCTGTTAAAAGAGAAGCATTGAAACATTCCCAAAAGCATCAATAATCTCCACTAGAGCATTTTAAATAAGAGGCATGAAAAACTCCACGAACCTCCTTTAGAGCATGTTAAAAGTAATCGAGGTAAGACACCAGGACGCAGACACGTTTGAAAATATCTTGTTGTATTATTTGACAGAGCATTTCAGAAAAAAATAAATAAATAAAAAAATGCTTGTAGAGAAAACGGAAGTATTGGAAACACTGCAACTGCAATAAAAAAATAAATAAATAAACAAACACATGTTGACGTAGATTAAACGTTAATTTTGGAAGTATTTCATAATAAAACGAAGTAGTAGTAGTAGTAGTAATGATAGTAGTAGTAGTAGTAGTAGTAGTAGTAGTAGTAGTAGTAGTAGTAGTAGTAGCAACAGGAGTTGTAGCAGCAGTAGCAATAACAGCAACAACAACAAAAATAACAATAACAACAACAAAACAAACAGCAATAACAGGATAAGATCAATATAAATAACCAACTCACTTGTGTCGACATAGAAGAAGGAAAGGAAGAAAAAAAAAAAAACTTAATTCAGGAGATATTTCATCACTCTTCCAAGAACGTCCGCGGGTTTAAAAGGCCAAGGTGGGGGGAAGGGGGGGTGGGGACGGAGATGGGCCAATTCAACCTTCCTGAGTGGGGATGGAAGGAGTGGAGGTGAAATACTCCCGCGCCTCCTCCCAGCACTCTTTACCCCCCCCCCACTCCACCATCAAGGGCCCACGCCTACAAAGGGACACAGGACATCTTGGTGGCGCCTCTTACGGTATTTCCTTTCTATCCTGCTAGGGGAGTAACGCATGAGGGCACGGCCTGCGAGGAGGGAGTGCGTGTGTGCGTGCGTGCGTTGTTAGGGAAAAGGTGGTATGTAACTAGTCCTTATCTTCGTAGATGTAGTGTTCGGGACTTGATACATTGTGTGGTCTGGTTTTGAGTATTTATATTTATTAGTTTCTTCTTTAGTTTTTGTACGCGTCCTTGCATCATGTCCGTGCATCAGTATTCTCAAGATTTTTGGCTCTTTATTTATTATTTATTTATCTATTTAATGTAATTTTTTTTTTCAGATTCAAAGGAAAAAAATATAAGTAGATCAGATTCATTGGAGATTTTAAGGCCGTTTTTTTTTTCGTGATTCGTGATTCTAGTTATACCTTAACGAGGATTCTGTGTCATTAGTAGGAAATCTAGTGCTGTTTAGTATGTATATAGTAATGCACATTTTACATTAAATTATCAAGAAAATTTATAGCACTCGTAAAGATTGCTTTCATAATACTAATGATGCCATAACATGAATTCTGTATGGGATATCTATTGTTTTTAGATACCAATAATAATGCACTATTAACTGCAATACATTAAAGATAATAATAAAAAAAGAAAACACTATGTATTATTTCCTATACAGCAAAGCATTTTAAATCCCGCGATAAGTCAATGCTGAACAAAACGTATGGTTGTCTAGCACCAAGAACACGCTTCCAGTTAACCATCACCCCAATCAAAAGCATCCGCGGTTGTCCAGTACATCCATAGTGACGCGGAGGCCAGACACAGACAGCCTGACGCCCGGGCCGCCCCCTCTCAGGCTTAGCACACTTAAGCTCGATTATCTGGGCTTTGTCTGAGGCTCGAGACCGATTAACTGCTCAGGAACTCAATCTTGGCCCGATAATCCTGATTTTTGTCTCAGGTAATAAGGTCCGTCTTTCCTCGAAGGCTGAGCGCGAGGATGAGGCGCGGGGAACCAGACGTGACAGCGAGAATGTGAGGAGGGAAGGTTAGTTAAGAAGGGAATGTTCGGTTAGGTTAGTTATACCCGGGTGAGGAGAGAGAGAGAGAGAGAGAGAGAGAGAGAGAGAGAGAGAGAGAGAGAGAGAGAGAGAGAGAGAGAGAGAGAGAGAGAGAGAGAGAGAGAATGTAAGAAGTTTATATATCCGTTCTTTTTATGTGTTGTTGAAAAAGCAAAGATAAGAAAAGTGTAAATTGATCAACAACTGGATAATCAAATGGGTGAACAAATAAAGAGATAGATGAAAACTTTCATTCGTTTTTTTTTTGTAGCGATAGTAGTAGTTACGCTAGATCTCTTCTTTTTCCCATCTTTCCTATATAGATTTCCCCGATTGTTCCTCTCAGCAATCGGGGTGAACCTTTCGTCTTATTTCTTGCCGGGTAACGCCGAAGGGAGTGGTGAGTGGGGAGGAGCTTTTTCTGTTCTATCCTTGCTTCCTGCTAAGTATATAGCTTATTATAGATGTAGTATAGTGAACGAGTGACCTCGTCATAGGTCGCAAGTCACTCGTCTTTCCTATGTATTTCTATGTAATATGTCATTCTTCCAAAAAAGTCAAAGAAAGAGCAGAGAGAGAAAAAATAATAATTCTGGAGAAGGTGTCTTAAAGTTCCCCTTTCGAAACGGTTCAAGTTGTAGGAAGGAAAATAAACAGAAACAGATAGAGAGAAAGAAAAGACGAGGAAAAGAACAAGAACAAGAAAAAAGGGGATAAGTTAATCGAGGAGGAAAAATACGGACAGAAAGAAGCCAAAGGAAACTAATTTAAAGGAAAAAGATGAAGGGAAAACGAAAGCAAGTACTGCAGGAGAGGGAAGAGGAGGAGGAAAAAGAATGAGAAGGTGGAGGAGAAGGAAGAAGAGAGACCCATCCAGGTACAGGAGACAAGAGAGATTAGGGTGAGAGATAAGGTAATATTTTTCTTGTCTCTTGTCTGGAGAATATATCACGCCATCTCTGGGTCAGGGGTGAGGCAGCGTCCATCCCCGCCACACTACTGAGGAACTGAGGAGCTGAGGAACCGTCGCGAGAATACCAGAAAACGTACAGATCTAACTGGGAACATGATGTGAAGCAGCACCCTACCCATCTCTCTCTCTCTCTCTCTCTCTCTCTCTCTCTCTCTCTCTCTCTCTCTCTCTCTCTCTCTCTCTCTCTCTCTCTCTCTCTCTCTTTCTTCCCAGTAAAACATCGTCTTTTTATTATATTAAAAGATAAATACTCAAACAGATACACATAGATACATACATACGTACACACACACACACACACACACACACACACACACACACACACACACACACACACACACACAGAGAATGAGAGGCAAACAGACAAACAGACAGAAAAACACACACACACACACACACACACACACACACACACACACACACACACACACACACACAGAGAGAGAGAGAGAGAGAGAGAGAGAGAGAGAGAGAGAGAGAGAGAGAGAGAGAGAGAGAGAGAGAGAGAGAGAGAGAGAGAGAGAGAGAGAGATTAATTATGTCGCCGGAAATGGATAGATAAACTGACCAAAAGATGAACGGAGGAGCTTCGGGGAACAGTGATAAAATATGACAAAGAGAACAAGAAAAAGAAAACAGGAAATATAAAGCAGATACAGAATATAAAAAAAACAAACATCTTAGATCTGTCGGTCTCTTAACAAGGGCGGATCATTAATTGTCATGTGTTCATATAGTTAATTAACCACAAGTTCATGATACACGTACTGCCGGTTGTTAAAAGGAGCATAAAGCAAAAGACATTGGTTCCTATTTACAAACATTCAGAAGCTTTACCTTAATTTCACGACGTCTTCCTCCTATTGATGATGCAGAATAATAAGAGGAGGCATCGTGAGAACTATACTCATCATCTCTGAGGCCTTTGAAAATAGTCACGATGAGAATCCGTAATTTAGTAGCGTAACCACACAACACCTTCATTCCCTCCCTTTGACTTCACCCACTATGACTCGCAGCGCTTGGGAGGGCGGCTCGGTTCTTGCCACACTTACACCTAATACAGCGGCCTAAGGAACAAGAAGGACTCTCTGGAGGATGCCACCACCACCATCACCACCACTTTAAGGAGTAGTGTCGTCGCCTACTGTTTTTATACATTTCTCTAAACTCATTCAGTAACCCCGGAGCAGCCACGCTAGGATGCAGAAACAAGTCCCCAGAGACGCTGTTTACAAATATGAGATTGACTTTGTAGTTCTTTGTGTTCTTTATCAAGACCTTACATGCCTTAAAATCTTTATTGTTTTATCTCTTCCCTTATACAACACAGATACCTAAAAGGGCTGTTCCTTATTGTTGCTTCATATATACCTTAAATCTTTATTGTATTATGTATTCCCTTCTACAAGAGAAATTCCTAAAGAACTGTTCCCAACTCAGGCTTTATACATACCGTGAATCTTTGTTGTATTATATCTTCCCTGTCCACAAGAGAGATGCCTATAAGGGTTACAAGAGGCAACCCTTCCCTCCTTTCCATCAGAAGGTGAACAATCAGGGAAGAATTTCAACCTGGTACGTGGGACGCGATCACATATTTCACCCGATTACTGTTTACCACTTTCCGTGTGTGGCGCGGCTTTCACTCCTCCACGGCAGCGGGGGGCGGCGGCGGCCTCACAAGGGGCTGGTAAAGGACACTCAGTGCGGCGCGGCGAGGCTCCATTATGTGGCCCTAAAAGCTTGACCCGCCGAGAGAGGAGCGTTTCGTGCGCCGCCAATATATGACAAAAGGTGCTTATGATGAACTCTGCGCTGGCGCCGCCCCGTGTCTCTTAGAGCAGTAATCCCTCGTCCCTTGAGGAAGCCGCATTGAGTCTTCCGCCGAGGCAAGGTATGACTGGGAATGCTGTGCACCCCCGACACGGCTTCCTTCCTTATCGCTGGAGCTGAAGAATATCAGGCATTTATCTAATCACAATTTTGAAAGTGACATAGTTTGACCTGCTTGGGATGCTGCGTTGTGGCCTCTCGCTCCGGGGACGCAAGGGCTGAAGCACATGCCGCTTGCCGCACGCTCTTAAGGCCTTTATCGACTCCTAGCACCTGAGAATTAGCCTTTTAGTTGCAGCTGGGTTTCAAGTCCATCTGATACAAAGTTCTTGGGGGCGGACTCGGGGCTTCTGAGTACTGGCGAGCGAAGACCCTGAGGGAGGAAGGGACGGAGGGAGGAAGGGAGAAGGGTACAGGCACAGGGAATAGTGAGGGGAAGGGAACGTAAGGTAAGGTAAGGTTGAGGAGAAAAAGTTTGATAGGGAAGATCGAGAAACGGTTAAGAAAGCTGTGAAGTGTTGGGTAAGAATGGTGAAGAGAAAGGAATGGTTGATACGAGAAATGGGAGGTGAAGGGAGAAAGTTGGACTGATTAGGAGGGGGTGATAGGGAGAGGGGGTCTAGGAGAGAGAGGAGGAGAACGACAAGAAGGAGAAAAGGTATGGCAGGAGTAGGAAAGGAGGAAACTAGGGGTGAAAAGAGGAAAAAATATTATAGAGAGGGAGAGAAGGGAATTAATAAGAGGAACAGTGAGGGTATAAGGATGAAGACAGAGAAGTGAAGATAACAGATAATGCAGTCATGTATTGTGAATGAAAGAAAGAAAACGAGAAAATACAGTCAAGTCTAAAAAAATCTAAACCTTGAAATTCTTACGAGCTAAAAAAAAAATGTTAACATAAATTCCTTCCCTTTCACAATCTTACGCATTCTTAATTGACGCTCTCTCTCTCTCTCTCTCTCTCTCTCTCTCTCTCTCTCTCTCTCTCTCTCTCTCTCTCTCTCTCTCTCTCTCTCTCTCGCTCAGGGTAAATGCACAAACTAATGATACACCTCCGTCCTCCCTCGCCACAGTTAATAGTTAATCTGGGACTCTAAGAGGCAAACGTTCGCTTCCTCTTAAGATGATGGATTAAGTTAGGCCGGCCAGAGTGCCTTCCTCTTAATATAATGGAGCGCGGGGAGACGTGTTTTCTTCTTCGTCCAAGTCAAAATATATCTCTACCCCGCTCCCTCTCCCCAGTCTCGCCGCCGCGCCCCGCCGCCCCGACCCTCGCCCTTCCGCGGGGGTGCACAGACCTCACGCTCCCCTGACACACCTGCCCCGCGTCCCTGAATGTCCGTGATTGGCTATTTCTCGCCATCAGAAGACAGACGTCCTGATTATACACGGATGTCGGATCGATCTTTGATTACCCTTTATCGCCAGCCATCGACGGCCCCGCTTTTATCGCCTCGGCCGCACTAATATTGCCGTAAGTGGCCTCCTCCGATGGCCCACAGCCGCCGCTATCGGGAGAGCCATCCACTGCGCCGATTGAGAGAGAGGAAAAAAAGTATATATGTGTAGGTGATCGGCAGGTGGAAGGCGAGGGTGGGTGATGCTGGGTGAGGCTGGGTGAGGCTGGAGGGTGTAAACTTTCCTCTTACTACAAATAAATGAGAAAGATTCACTACAACTCCCGCAACAACACAGCGCATGCCATTCACTATTGCTAGAACTATAAAAACGAGAATCCGCACGCTAGTTTTGAACAATGGCTGGCTTGCCGACCCCGCCGTGAACCCTGGGAGGCGAGGCTCACACAAAGACAGACCTTCGAAAACACACCTCACAACCACCACCACTGCCACAGCCACAGCCAGCCAGTCAGCGCCGCCAGATCCCCGCCGCCCCGCCGCTAATGTTTTTCTTGTATCATAATCCTTGATGACGTACTTCACACTGAGTCGTCTAATCTCAGAAATTAATCTCGCCTGGTCTATAACGAGCCTTAATCCCTTAGCTGGAGGCGCGGCGGGCGATCCATCACCTGCCCATACCCCGGTTCACGTTTCACACTTACAGAACATTAGTACTAATCTCCAGGGTGACCTCTGATATCACTGCGTCCTCCCTTCCAGCGCCTCGCCATTTGCAGCCCTATCGCCCCTCTACTCTATTTAGATATTTTATTATTGAATTTATTGTTTTATTTATTGTTCCGATACTCGCTGTATATAGTATACACGAGAGTAATCTGGCCGTGCTCACTAAATTGCGACTGAAAGAGACTGAGTGATGGTGTTTGTGTGCACGGCTCGCTGGACACTCGCCGCCCGCCGCCGCCACCTGCCTCCCGCCCACCTGTCCGCCTGCTAGCCCGCCCACACGCCCGCCCATCCGCCCTCCAGCCCGCCCCTCGGAGCCTCACTTGCGGCCGTCATACGCACCAACATAAAACCCCGGGACTCCCATATAACTCAGGAGAGGTTGCAGGTGAGGCCAGCGGCGTGTACCAGCGGATGGGGTGAAGCTTTGCCTGCATGTTAAACAACGCCACCTGTCCCGCCTGTGATCTGTTTATCGTATCACATTACAGCTTGGTGATCACGGCGGTGCTGGTGATCCTATCGCCCCGCTGATGGTTTATGGCCCTCGCCTCCCCTTCGTCTGCCTCCGTGCCTCCATTACTTACTCCTCGTCAAGCCAGGGTGAGGTCGTCCCCTTCCTCTCCCCCGTCCTCTCTCCCCAGTACGCGGCTCCAGTCCTCTTCTTCTCCCAGTCCTCTCTCCATCCTAGCCACCTCTACTACCACTACTAATACCACCTCCACCACCCTCCTCTGACCTCCATCCATCTGCATACAGGTGTTTTCTTGTCTTTCTTTCTGCCTTGACTAATCAAATCCCACGGTTCCTAATTCGATATCTATTCTACTTTACACGTAAGTTTATGTGTGATCACCTCCATGTTCACTGTCCTTGGTGTACTAATTCTATTTTATTTCTTTCCTTTTTTTCCTTGTTGTTCATGTGTCACGATCAACAGTTCGATATTTATTTACAGTTATTTTTCTAAGCTTGTAACTGAACTTCTACGATTACCTTCGTCCACAAAACAGTAACTCTAAATGCACTTATAACTTCTGCGTTTTTGTCTTTTTGTCCCTTACAACGCAAGTTCCGCGATGACTGATTTTATATTTACCCTCAGTTTTTATATTCAATCCTAAAAATGGAGTTCCACAGTAATCTTCGTCCACAAAATAGTCATTCTAAACATACTTGTGCCACCTGTGTTGTTTTTTTCTTTTCTCCTTTACAATGCAAGTCGTACGGTCACTTATTCGATATTTATCCTATTTATTTATTTATTTATTATTATTATTATTTTTTTTTTTACGTCCAAACCTGGAATTCCACAATTATCTTCGTCCACAAAATAGCAACTGTGATCCCAAGTTTTTTGCTACTTGTTTTGTTGTTTTTCTCTCCATCCTTACTATTCAAGTCTCAGGTTAAATAATTCGACATTAATTCACAGTTATATACATAAACTTGTGATTTCATTTCCTGACTCGCTCTTGTCCATAAAGTAGCAGTTCTAGACAAGACATAACGTTTTTCGCTTCTGTTTTCTTTCTTTGCCTCCTCCTTAATTAACGTGTCAAAGAGTCAGGGAGTCAGGAAAAAAAAATAATAAAGAAATCAAACAAAATAAAAAAAAATCCTGTTCAATATACGTCTGCTGGAAATTCAATAATAAAAGATTCCAAAAACTTGGCCAATATACTTCTGAAGGTGCCTCGCTGACTAATTCAATATTTATTCACCATTCTTTATACGTACGTAACTTCAAGCCCCACACTCACACACACACACACACACACACACACACTGACTGCCATCCATAAATAGTACTTCTGGCCACACTTTTTTTTTTTTTTTTTGCGTTGTCGCGTTGTTCGTAAATAAGAGCATCCCATTTGCTGCTGCCACTGTTCGTTAGCTGCGATGCCTTCCCGTGATATGGCTTATCTCCACCACTATTTATTTCCTACGTATTGATACACAGGAGAAATATACTTTTAATTCCCTTTGTTCGTCCTCTAACATGTGTCACCTTATTTGCTTTATTTATCAGTGTTAGTGTGAACGACCCTCTCTCATCTTGTGTTCTTGTTCCCCTCCTCACTCCTCACTCCTCCTCCTCCTTACTCCGCACTCCCGCCAAGGCCATAAGTTCAAATCCTTCACTGCCCCATGATTGTTCTTTGTTCTTCCTTTGCTTACTAGAATAAAGTTGTTACCTGCAGGTCATAAAGGAGACACGTTCACAGGTAATTCTCAGGTAGGACTTGGTAGCAGAGAGAGAGAGAGAGAGAGAGAGAGAGAGAGAGAGAGAGAGAGAGAGAGAGAGAGAGAGAGAGAGAGAGAGTGTGTGTGTGTGTGTGTGTGTGTGTGTGTGTGTGTTTAAAATGTATATATGAGTGTCTTTAAAGTTCAAATGTGTTATAAATGAATGTACTGGATCTACTGAAATGTGTTGTGTTGCTGTGTTGCATAATTAGCAGCAATACAGTACGTGGGCACCTGACAATCTTTTTTTTTTTTCATCAGGTTTGTATCATAAATATCAGCCAGTCTCCTTGATGGGTAGGAAAAAAATAGTAATATTAATAATAATGTTAACGTTGATTTCAATTTCCCACATGGTTTAATTTTACGAGTAATGTTCACTTACTGACAGATCCTTGTTTTATTTTTGTGTAGTAGTATCTGAGAGAGAGAGAGAGAGAGAGAGAGAGAGAGAGAGAGAGAGAGAGAGAGAGAGAGAGAGAGAGAGAGAGAGAGAGAGAGAGAGAGAGAGAGAGAGAGAGAGAGAGAGAGAGAGAGAGAGAGAGAGAGAGAGAGAGAGAATCAGCGCACAAATCCACAATTAATCAATCTTACTTTCCTACACACACACACACACACACACACACACACACTACAGCATCTACACATTATCACTCATTCACACCAGAGACGCCTCGCACATGAGTCAGAATAGAGTGAAAAATAAATCGAACAATAATTTTTCCTCTTACAATAAATGCGTTGGAGAATGTCACAGGATGCCCGTACAACATGAATGCCTAGGGGCCGCGGGGGTCAGAGAATGGAGTGGTGATGAAACGACAGCCGAGCGACAAGTGTAGGTTGGCACATGCTCTTTGGTGTAAGACGATCCATTGAGTGAGGGGAGATGCAAGACAGAGAAGATTGGAGAGAGTAAAGATGAAGTATACAGACAGAACCAAATCGAGACTGTTCTGTCCTGCCTACATAAATATGAGGAAGGTTTCCAGATGGCGTCCGAATATATGAGCAAAGAATCTAAACTAACACTAAGATCAAATGACAATAAGGAAAACTGCAAGAAACCTTCAGGCCTACACGTTGCATTCCCTGTATCAAATATTCTTACTTATTTCCATCTATCATGCTCATCCATATATTTGTCTAATCTTGTAATTGTCAAAGTAAAGGAGGAATCTCAATTAGAACGTGTTTATACTTTTTTACGTCACTTCCCGGAGGCAGACTTGAGCCTTGCCAAACTCCTCCTTGTCTCAGTCACCATACATTTGCAGCCTTAATAAACTGATGTTCGTATGCACTAATACATTAACATAACAAGCATTATTATTATGAATTAAGCAACCATGAGATGTGAGCGTTTGCTGTGTATATTGCTAGTATGTTAATGATACAATGTGATTATACGTTCATGATGGTGGTATTCATATTTCTTGTCTGAATTTATCACAGCATTCCTCAAACGTATAAAAAATAGAACATACATTAGTGACGTATAGATACCTATGAGTGGTACGTTTTTCTTTTCTTTCTTTTTTTTTTAATCTTTTTGAAAGGCGGAACATTTCAACAAAAGTCTATTATTCAATGTAATCAGTTTGTTTTATTTTTATTTCGTAATCTTCTTTCCATATAAATATTTATTTCTCTCAGACGCCATACAACATATCAGAATCTGGATGTACAAAAAATACACAAACAAAAATTATTAAAATGAAAACACAAGAGAAAGAAGAGAAAAGGAACGCAATAAAATGATGAACATTATTCAATAACTTCTTTCAATACACAGCACACGAGCAAGGCAGATAAATGAGAACAATATTCCCATCATTCCCATCAGCCTTCCTCGAGATTCGCATTCAAGTCATTTATTTTCATGCTTAGAGACACACGCAAAATCTTTTCGGTGCAGCGCTGCCTTATCGTGCCGGGGACACTTGCGCTTTCCAGTGATAAGCAGAAATAAATATAGGCAAGTGGGATCATATCAGGAACGTTTATTGACAGGAATTAGACCAGATGCTTTCTCCACCCAAGACCTGCAGTCTACAGAAAGGACTGGGAAGAGATATCAGGGAAAGAAGATATTGAGAATTAACAAAGAAAATTTTATATTAAAAATAGCAATGAACATTTCACTCGTAGGACATCTGAGAAACGAGGATGTGAGAAGGAGAAAAGGAGTGGCGTATAAGTTATCATAAAATCGAAGTTGAGACGCTTTGGTCATCCAGAAAAGAGTAAGCAGAAGGAGATGGAAAGCACAGAGGTCAGAATGTTAAGACTGGCAATGTGTAGTTCACTCGTAGAACATCTGACAAACAAGGATGTGAAAAGAAAGCCACGAGTGGAGTACATATGTGATGTGATCCTAAAATCAAAGTAAAGATGATCAGGTCATCATGTGAGAATAGAAAAGGAAAATCATTAATGTTAATTTTCTACGCGGTAACCACACGAGCTGAACTGAAGAAGCCATCGGACAGACACAAAAGATGAGGAGATAGTTAGCGTGGGGACGGGAGTCATGTGCCCTGGCAACTACACAGCCCCCAGGTGGTGTCAGGGACCATGCTGCAGCTGAGAGGAGCCTGGAAAACGCCTGTTGAAGGAAGAAGAGGCTACACAAGCTGCTGTAACGCCAAGAAAGGACGATGGAGCGACGTGAAGGGGTGGCATTGTCGTGGAGCTCCAGAGGTAACAAAAACAGATGCAGAGGACTCATACATTGGCCGAGACTTTCATACTTTGAAAACTACAGAGGATGACGACAACGATGACGATGATGATGATAATGATGATGATGATGGTGATGATGATGATGAAGCAATAAATAAAGAAAAAAATGACATCATGAATATCGAAAGGGAAAAATAGCAAGAGAACAACACAGTAAGGACGTCAGGCAGTCACGGCAGACACTCCCACACTCCCACACATTCACCTCTCAGGATGTAGGGCTTGTTCAGAAGGTTTAACCGTCTCCACCTAAAAGAAAAATAGAATGTGACAACGTGAATGACATGTTACTCTCTAAACATTATATTGGTAACAGATCCTTTTTTTTTTTTTTTTTTGAGGGGGTACGTATCAGAGACAATTTTATAGGACAAAAAATAATAATGGATAAAAACTGCTCACAATGCCGTGTTTTAAAAGATAAATGGACACGAACCAGAAGAGCTGATCAGTTTATGTACTCGTAGTTTCAAAGGTATCTTGATAATCCTGCTTTGAGACAGTTCAAGGGAGTTCCGGAGTTTACAGGTGAAAGGGATGAGAGAGTGAAAGGAGGTAAAAAGTCTTGTGCAGCGAGGTCATGTGACGTGAAGGGAGAGGCATAGATTTACCAAATTCAGAATACCAGAAACCATGGAAATAATGATAGAAGATAGATAGAGATGCAACACTGCGGCGGTGAGTGAGAGATTCAAGACAGGCTGTTGAAAAAGAGTTGATGAGACGAAAAGCTTTTGACTCCATTTTGTTTTCGACAAACACACACACACACACACACACACACACACACACACACACACACACACACACATTTCCATCATCCAGTTTTCTATGATACTGCATCTCCCTAGCACCAAGGACCCCTATAGAAAGAAAGAAAAAACACGTTCCTCTGCTCAACTCACAAGATTACTTAAGAAACCCGTGACTGTTCTGGTCACCTCACCTCAGAGTTTCTTTTTCTTCAGGTTTCATCGCATCGCAGATAGAATTCCTGGGTGTTGTCTGGGCACCTCGTTATCCATACAATCTACCAGCACCTCCCTCGCCCTGCCACCCATCTACACTCTACCACTAATCTACTATCTACTCCCACCGGCTACTGGGGAGCAGGCGACACATAACTTAAGTGGTTATCACACCATCACCCTGCCCAGCCACCGCCTCCTACCCGCTGGCCACTATACCATCTTCTGTTTATGCACTCGCCTTGCTACTGTTAATGCTACCGATGCTGCCGTGGCTCCGGAAGACAACGTGCAGCAACAGCTCCCGCCACGTAATGATGCAGCACCTCCCCTTCAGAAGCTTGAAGACTGAGCGCCACGGAACTTCGAGGGACAGTTAAGGGCCATAACAGTGGAAACTAATAGCAGGTCAGCCTCTTTTTAAGGATGGTGGTGTTCCGCCTTTACTGTCACAGGGAGTTGTAGGATTATCTGCCGCGGCCATAACGGATACAAGAAGCGGAGTGCTAAAGGTATCGGTGCGGGACACGCCAGGCAAGACTGAGAGGAGAGGAGAGCGACGCCGAACAGGGAAGAGACCAATTAGAGGTTACGAATGTTATCTTTGTGAGTGTTTGTTGGTTGGTCGGTTAGCGGTGATGCATAAGATGTCCTGCCAATTAGGTATTCACGTTTATTATTATTATTATCATTATTATTATTATTATTATTATTATTATTGTTGTTGTTGTTGTTGTTGTTAGTGGTGGTGGTGGTGGTGTTGTTGTTATTATTAAATAGTAGTGGAGCGGAGCGTATGGTAGTGCGGATGTTGGTAACAGCAGCAGTAGTAGTAGTAGTAGTAGTAGTAGTAGGAGTAGTAGTAGTAGTAGTAGAAAAATAGTGTAAGTAATAGAAACAGAACAAGTAGTAGTAATAGTATAATAGTATCAATAACAGAGACAACATCAGCAATACATCAACCTTAACATTCAAAAATACTTAAAAGAAAACCAAAATGGATCAAGAATGTGACCCTGAGCACGCCGCTGGGAAGACTGAGGCGAGGAGAACGAGAAGAACGAGAAGAACAAGGACTAGAAAAGAACAAGGTGGAATAGGACAAGGTGCCACAGAGACATCAACCTGGCCCGCCTTAGCCTCCCGGCAGCGTACCACCTTCAGGATACGCTTATCAAGGGTATTCCGTTCCTTGTGGTGGCTGTAAAACGCTGGAGGCCCCTGAAGAAGTCCCTGGTTCACTCCATACAGCCAATCACGGGGACGCAGGGAAGCCATCAGGTCGCGCCCATCAGATAACCGGCTCGGGGCATGAGGAGGAGGAGGGAGAGATCAAGGTGAGGCTAATGGCTAGACAAAGGAAAGATAAATAGATTAGATTTTCTCGCCGAAGAGCAGCGTGTTATTGTGGCGGGGTGAGGGATGTGCGCCTCCCGCCAGGGGTATCTTAATGCCTCTGTCTTTATCTAAATGTGACTCCCGTATGTCGTGGGTTATGGCCTAATTTGCTGGCGAGTCCCCGTGTCGCACTGGAGTGTCTCGGCGGCCCTCGCTCCTGTACGCTGCCGCCGCTGCTGTGAGGATCCAAAAGTAAGGAGGTGGATCACGGGCTGTTGTTTGAAAACAGAAGAAGGTCCTTCTTTGGAGACAAGAGAAGGATCGTAGTTTATTGACAGAAGAGGAGTCGAAACTCTAATAAGACTGACGAAAAACCGCTGTTAGAGACAGAAGAAAGATTGTAGTTTAAAGACGGAAAAATAATTGCTGTTTAGAGACAAGAAGAGTCGAATTTTGAAGGAGACAGAAGGAAATAACGCAGTTCTGAAGGGATAGAAAAAGAACTCTCACATTTTGAAGAAGATATGAGTGTTTCAGTTTAGACACAGAAGGAATGTCGCTGTTGGGAGACCGAGAAGGGGGATACTATACGAAGGAAGAACACAGGAGGAATGCTGTAGGAAGGAGACAGAAGGAAGGTCGCTGCAGGAATGAGACGGAAGACGTGTTACTGTTAGGACACACAAGGAGAGGCGCTCTTTGAAGGGAACAAGAAGGAGGGTCGCTGTTCGAAGCCTATCAAGGGAATGGATTTATAATGTTGAGAGGAGCCGTGGCCCGTAACGTAAACTAGTAAACAGCGACTCGCTCAACACTGCGGTGAATACTTAACAAGGAGCGAGAACTACCTGACTACTGCACCTGGAAATACTAATGAGTGCCGACCGGACAGATGCGTAAACAAAGGAATAAGTAGAGGCAAGATGAGTAAGATAATGAATATACTGTGTAGATCGATACAGTATATACTACTATCTTTTTTTATATACTAGATATGTAAACAAGGAATTAGCAAATATAATAGTATCTCGTTATTAAAAATGCTTAAATAAGAGGATAAGTAATTAGGTGAGTGGAAATGTAAGTTAGTAAACGAGTATATTGATAAATATGTAGATTTATTTTTATTTACTTACATATTAATGCAATTTTATTTATTTATTTTTTTTTTTTCAAAGTTGAAAAGTAAGTTAACAAAATTAACAGACTTATAAACAGTATATCCTTTTTTCTATACATATTTCCTTCACTAAGTCACAAAATACTTTACTCAGAGCATTCACATTTCCCTTCAGTCATTATATTGCCGCTGCGCCGCTCATTCATCCCATTCGCTTCCACTACCCACCCACTCCCTCACCTCTCGGCGTCCCGCCCCCTCCTTCCTTCCCTCACCTCCCCGCGCCCCGCCCCCTCCTTCCCTCCCTCTCCTCCCAGCGCCCCGCCCCCTCCTGTCTCCCCTCCATCACCTCCTTGTTCCCCTACCCCTCCTCCCCTTCCCTCATCTCACTGCCCCCTCCTCCCACTCCCAGCCTGTCCATCAAGGGTCCATTAAAGCCCCAACGAGAGGTGACCCATCACTCCCGCCCCCACCTGGCTTAGCTACCTCTCTCTCTCTCTCTCTCTCTCTCTGAAACACACACACACACACACACACACACATGGAGAGAGAGAGAGAGAGAGAGAGAGAGAGAAAGAGAGAGAGAGAGAGAGAGAGAGAGAGAGAGAGAGAGAGAGAGAGAGAGAGAGAGAGAGAGAGAGAGAGAGAGAGTGTGTGTGTGTGTGTGTGTGTGTGTGTGTGTGTGTGTGTGTGTGTGTGTGTGTGTGAGTGCGGAGAGTCTGATTTTCCAGTATCCATCTCGAGGCGCAAGTCACGCGGCGGGCGCCCGGCTGCCTTCCTCCCTCACTTTCCTGCAGCCTCTCCCGGGTCCACTTAGCACATCACCGTGCACCCGGACACACTGCCAGCCTGGAAATACCGCCGCCAGACGCCCTAGTCTCGCAATAACGTCGGATAACAGTGTCCAGTAATTACATTCACCTTGGTTTGAATAAATATAATTTAATGCAATGTTTCAGAATCCACATGTTTCATAATCAAGGCTATAAATCATCATAATGGAACATATGGATTGCGAAGCGTTGCATTAAAGATGTATATTCCAATCCTGGTCTTGATCTTCATTCTCAAACTGTACTGGATAATATTTACCTTTAAAATTATCCTGAAAATCACAGAAACTCATGACAAGTTTTTTTTTTTTCATTTGCAACAGCGATGTAAGAGCTAATCACCAGTGGCCAGGGATGGGCAATAAACAATCACAAGCCTGAGACAGCCGGGAGGTGGCGATCATAATGCAACAAACCCGTTTATATTAAAATATGCAAGTTTTAATCTGCTTTATGTTTATATATTTGCATTACCATATATATGATATGTTTTATGAGTGGCTACAGGCATTCATAAAACAGCAAACATGTTGACACCAAAATATGCGAGTCTTAATCTGTTTTATGTTTAATTACCATAAGCAATCATAATACAACACACAGGTTTATACCAAAATAGACGAGCATTAATTTACTTCACGTTTGTTTATTTCAATTAACATACGTTAATTTTACGGAAAATGTGGCTTTTTTACACAGGGAAGTATCTTTCATAGCTTTTATACTAAATTTTACACGTATCAATCTACTTTATATTCGTGTTCTTCAAATACCACACGTATATTCTTCTTTGGTTGCTAATATCACTGTAAATTCAACATTTCACTGCGCAAACCTTCACTGTGGTACGAAGCGAGCAGTGAGCCAGATAACGGCTTCAGATTATATGCTTCACCCACCATACGTCAGTTTCTCTTGATCCGTTGATTTCACTGCAGACTCAATCCTTTCACTACTGGAATCTTCACTGCGGCAGGTGGCAGGCAGTGCGCCAATGCGTAAAAGTCTCAGAAAAATGTTTTAGATTACATCATACACCTACCATACGTATATTCCTCTTTCGTGCGCTCTTTCTCTCTGGTCGTTGATTTCACTGCAAACTCAACGCTTCACTGCGGCGGGAGGCGAGCAGTGAGGCAATCAGCACAAGTCTCCAATAACACCTTACACGGAACAAACCACCATCTTGTTTTCACTTTCCTTCCTTGCCTCGAAGCTCTCCTATCGCGGCTGCGTCTGGTGTGGATTTCTCCCAGGGGCTGCGGGCGCTGGTGGTAGGCAGGTGAAGGGCGCTGGGGTGGCGGGCATCTGAGGGCATTGTCCACTTCACCTTATCTGACCGAACTTCCCCCGCGGCGGTGAGGGATTACTGAGAGTCACTCGGTAGATCTGCCCGCCCTAATGGGTCCTCATATGCGGCGTGCGGGAGTGAGAGGGAGGGAGAGGAGCTGCCCTAATTTCGTTGTATTGAGAGCTTATTGTTGGCTATTGGACCGGGGAGTGAGCTGCGGCCGGGGCTGAGTGTGCCGGGTCCTAATGGAGGAGTGAAGGGGGAAGGTGTGTTTGTTTGTGGGCGTTTGTGTGTCTGCTTTCTTGTTGCATTTGTTAATTCTATATTTGTGTCACTGTAACATTGTCGTAATCTTCTCTTGGGTTATAGGAGGTGGGAGTTTTATATCCATTGCTAACTATTAGTGTAAGATGTGTTAACGTATTGGTTCAAAAGTTTAGACTAATCTGTGTAGGGGAATGACTGTGGATATGCGTTGGTAAGCATGTTTCATACAGGGAGTGACACGTGTATACCTGATGGCTTCAAGCAACTTCCCTTATTTATCTTGCGTTCTTACGTTCTGGTGACCCTTTCAGTGTTAGACAATTTTCAGACTTCATCAAACTACCCACTACTTTGTCGCAATAAAGTATCACGTAGCTGTGTTTGATGCGTAACAACGTGATTTATAAGTGATTACGAAAAATATCATCATAAATTCATAGAAATCCTCTAGTAATGTAAAAAGTAATGAAATTCACATGGTGTTCGTGAAGCGGTTTATATCAGACCTAACTAAAATTTCTTTCGATAAATATATACTGAATGATTTCGTGCTCTTTCTTTTTTTTTTATTTATTATTTCAGAAAAGACGAAAAGGGAAAACGAAAGATGAGTCTGCCGTTCCTTTCATCCATCCCTTCTTCTTTCTTTCTTTCCTTCCTTCTATCCATCTATCATTCCTCCCTTCTTTCTTATCTTCCTTCTTACTTCCTTTCTTAGTTCCTTTCTTCCTATTTTCCTTCCTTCCCTCCACCTATCCTTCTTTCCTTTCTTCCATTCATCATTCTTCCTGTCTTCCTTCCTTCTGTCTTTCCCTCCTCCCCACGTGCTCACCTACTTGAAAGGAAAAAAAAATTGTTCATCTACGTATGTATACTAACTGCAAAAGGATCAAAACTTAACAAGTCATTTCAGTGTTATGTAACTTCAAAATGAACTTAGCCTTTCTCTCTCTCTTTCTCTCTGTTATCGTTATTCATTTTATAACTACTTTTTGTGTGTGTCTGTACGCCTGTCTGTCCGTCCAGCTACACCGTGGAGCACGAATATTTCCTTTAGCACACTACAAACACAAACACGGCAGGACGCGAGGTCGTCATCCCGTTCAGGCTTCCGAAATGTGGGTGCCCAGACCAAAACACAAACCAACGTACGGGGCAGCGGGTCTTTGTGTTGCGCGGGTCTGGGGGCGGGTGATAGTACCGGCGAGGGTGTGTACTCCTGAGTCCTGTGTGGCATGGCGGGTGTGGCGGATGTGGTTGTGTGTCAGGAGAGTACAATGGAAATGATGCAATAACGACTTGCTTCCTTAACCCTTTGACTGCTTTTTGGTACATCGTTTCGTAATTACTAACCACTCTGAGACATCTTTGCTTGTTCTATAGCCGCTTCCATTCATTAAACTGGGTTGAAATTGCAAAATCTGTTCTTTTAATGGCATTCCTTGTTACAGGTGTTAATAGAGATTTCATGCGTAACCTCCTGTGCTGTTTCATATCGGAGTGAAAGGGTTGAAAAGAATAAAATATAAAAAGAAAGGAAAGGAGTTGGAAAGAGAGGGAGAGGCACTGAAGAGTCGGGAGTTTAAAACTTTGTTCTCTCTTGAGCACTATTTTCAAATTTTAAAAAAGTAAATCAACATACCAGTTAAAACAGAAGATTTCCAAAACGGAGGCCACTGCAGTCCCAAATATCCCGATGTTGGCAGAGAAACACCTCAACACCGCCTCTTTCATGAGCTTCGTGTGTGTAGCTAAAGGTGTTACCCAAGAGACTTAAGTACTGTGTGTCGTCTCAACCAGCAAGCCCAACGCTCCTCTCAACGACTCATTTTGGTCTCAAGGCGATCAGTCCCTCAGATCACAGTTGATGCATACCAGCCACTTAGAGGAGCTCCTTACCAGCGGCCATCTGCAGCTGTCACCCAACACCCCTTCCTTACCCGCCCGTCTTCACATTCCCCTCCACTTACTCCTCCGTCTGTAATCTCAACAAATATGCAAGTCTTCAAATGTGGAGATTGAAAATGATTGACTGAAAGTTTGTGAGGTTGAAGAGGATAAAGGAGAGAGCAAAGTTATTCGTAGTAACCCTGATGGCCGCGGATGCAATGCCTGGAGATGGGCGGGGGAGTCGAGGGCTGTCTATTTTTGTCTATTATTCGTCTTTATTACTTGCCTAACATTACCTTTGTCATCTAATGCCTCAGTGCAGTCTTATCAGTGTTCGTGGGAAAAGATAAGGAGGCAGACAGCTGATATACTCTTTAACCAATATGACATTTCCTCAAGCTTGATAGAATGTGATGCAACAAGTTAAGAATGTTATTTTGAAAGACACTGACAGAAACAGGAGTGATCAATTACTTAAATTCTTTTGTATCAATACTTATATATTTGCCTTTCTACTGATGTACACTTACTCTAAAGAAAAAAAATTGCATGTGTACTCGTAGTATTGTTAGCATTCACAGAGTTAAGGGCTCACAAGCCATAAATATGAGCGGAAATTAGTGAAAAATTTAAGTAAGTTTAGCACACCAGAAAATTAAAACATGCTTTGACAACCACCTCCGAGAATTTGAGAGCGATACTACGGCCATTCAAGGTTTGTATGTAGAAGCACTTAAATATCTATTATTTTTGTGTTATGTATTTTGACAAAGACATGAGAAAGGATTTTTGCTTTGGTGCACAGGAACGAACAAATATCTGACAGAGATGAATGCAGTTGGTTAAAGGGAAGCCTTCGTCCTGCAGCTGAGTTACTGATCTCGTTAATGGCAATGTTGATCACAACGTTGTTTTTGGTTTTCTTACATCAAAATTGCCTTTAAAATCAGTTCTAAAAGACTGCATGAGTTACGTACACTCCGTTTCATAACTTTATCACCTGAGGAAGCGCGGACGGAGGAACACTGCCACTAACTAAAACTGTCATTCGCTGATTGGCTAAGACATGCAGATTTCTATGAAGACTATTATCTAATTGTATGTTATCATATTATTTTCTTTTTTTCTTTACTACAGTCTGTTAAAGAGTAAGAGTTCTGATACACTAACAGTATTAGCTTGCCTTATGTTTCAGAACAAAACAGAAATACGTAGACCAATCAGCAAGTGAGATAATCAGTCAACAGCAGTGTGACGTGTTCATGTCTAGATGGAAGCTGCGACAGAGACGATGAACCAGAGCATAGTGAATGACATGCTTCTAACAAAAGCAAAACAACAACCTGACACCTGATACTGAGAAGGACTTCGGACAGCCGGCACCACGTTCCCCTCGCCGTGCACTCCTTCAGGTAAATAAAGCCCAGCTCCTCCAGGTCCTCACACCTCCTCGGTACACTCGCCGCGGCTCTCCATGTAGATCACAATCACCTTAACCAAATACTACCTGAACCATAATCGGATTAAGCGAGCTGTAACCTTGTTTTCAAGCAAGGCGTCTCGCTCCCGCTCGTTACAGAAACCCTCTACGATAGATTACTGCGCACCATACACTCTCTGTTAGACCAGCGCGCTCGCTCGTCCGCACAGAGAAGGGATTAATCTAACAACAGTCGATGACATTAATTCTAGACAGACGTTCCTCCCCCACGATGGTTTATGCAAATTCTCCTACATCAGCCAGAGGGAGAAACGGGTAATCCTATTGGCTGTCAGGGTTCCACCGGAGGCTGAGTGACGCCTGTGTAAACACTGCACCGAGACTCAGTCCCCGAGGCCCCCTCCACCACCAGCCCGCCGCCGCCGCCAAGGAGAACGTCCACGGCAAGACTCTGCCACAAGGAACACGAGCATATTGTTCTGCTGATCTGTCTCGCACGCAAGCAAAATCATGATGAATGGCTGGTTATATTCCTCAAAAATTAAGTTTCATTGAGTCTTTGTATGTGTGGTTGGGGTCAATAAAAGACATCTATCTGTCTATCTATTGATCTATCTATCTATCTGTCTATCTACCTAACTAGCTCTTTATATATCTAACTATATTAGATACTGTTTCATTAAGTCAATTAGGTATTATATCAATATCTGTTTATCTGTGTATCAATTTGTCTATCTATCTGTCTACAATCTATCTGTCCCTCTATCAATAAACATTACTTCATTAGGCAACTTATTTTGTATGAGTTTTTAGGTTAATTATATATATATATATATATATATATATATATATATATATATATATCATCCTACCCAAAACATAGGAATCAGGGGGCTGAAGACCACTTAATTACTAACCTTGAATTCAGAAACCTCATTATTACCTTATCAAATAAATCTTCAAGTATATGTTACAGGAGTCCACCTGTGTATCAACCTATCCATCTCTAACACTTGAACCAGGAGGGCGGGGATGCACCATACTTTCGAACACCAACTGAAGGAGACTTAAGGTGACGCAAAGTTGAGGTTGCCTGGAGGAACTCCTTGCCTAAGAACTCACTGACAGAGCAAAACAAATACAAGGAAGCCAAACACTCCAGAGGAAACAGACGAGAGTGAGTCAGGAGAGCGAGGTGCGGTGAGTGAGAGGTTATGGCGAACGAAGGAGCGACAGAAGAGGAGGAGGAGGAAAGGGGGAAGGCAAGGCAAGGTCCCCCGTCACCTCCTCCCCAGTCTCCCAAGGGACACGTTGATGTGTTTACCCTCAGGATCACCAAGCGAGGGAGGCGAGGGGAGAAGGAGGTGGAGTGGAAATGAGACCAAAGGGGCCGGGGAGGGGAGCGAAAGAGGGCAGCATAAGGAGGAGGGGAGAGGCGAGGGACTGACTGGCTGGTGGGGAGGAGAGTGAAGGCAGCTCGAGGAGAGACGCGGAGCTCCAGAGGGGAGAAAATAGCCTCTGAGGGAACGCCCAATTGACTTTTAAATCGTGGTAATTGATGCAATGGCTGGCCAATTGTGGCGCGGATTGGCCGCTGGGACCCGCGAGGGGAAGCGAGGGGAGAGGGAGAAGGAGAGAGAGAAAGAAGGGCGGAGGAGGAAATAGGAGGGCGGAAAGAGGGAGTCATAGAGGATAATGGAATGAAGATGGTTATAATAAATAGGGAGAAAGGAAAAGGCTGACGTGGCTGTACTGAAAGTAATACAATGACGCTTCTGATGTGTGTGTTGATAGAGTAAATATCTGAGACAATTTAAGGCAACGAAGGGAATGAGTGAGTGGCGCAGAAGTGAGGACGAGGACGAAGCGGCGAGGACGTCTGGCCTGAAAACCTTGCCGTCCTTTGCTCACCCTGAAGGACGTGTAACCCGACGCCTCCTCCACTCGCCACTCACTGCCCCTAACAATGCCTGAGAGCTTCCCTGGTGGTCACGGCAGCCTCATTCTTCCCAACACCGCCTAGCTTGCTGCTCCAAGACACTAGCAACTCTCGCCTCCCAAGACAAACTGTCCTGTCCCACTTACTGATGCAAGAGCTAACCGGTATCTTCACTTTTCATCCCTTTCACTGGTTTACTCCGGAACTCTATATGTTTCTGTTCTGGCTTCTTTCTGTGACTTGTATCGTTTCAAGGGAGTAGCATTATGGCACATCTACAATTAATTATATTAGCCTTTTGCAGCCTTTTACATACATTTACTTCTAAGGACTTGAATATCAAGAGAACTTTTCTTTTCTGTGTCATCGATCACAATAATAAAACAAGTTTCCCTTTAGATATGGACATCTGTGCACTGAATTATTGGAGGCTGAAAATTGCAGCCTTTCATCACCGAGGCTCCACAAACGTTCACAGCGAAATTTTGTTATTCAAACTTCTATCTCCGAGCTTCCACAAATAATTCAAGAAGTTGTATTCTTACTCAGCCTTGTATCTCGGAGGCTCCACAAACCTCTCAAGAAGTCGATCGTTGCTCTCGCTACCTGAGGAGCCGGACGCTGCGTGAAAGCCGAGCAGAGGGCGGCACAAAGGTGTGAGTCTTGTGTTTACCGCCAGTACAGCCCATCGTGGACATCTATCATTCCCTTCCCTCACAATGGAGCACACCATCGTCCTCTCCACGGAGGGTCCCTCAAGACCCTCATCAATACCCGCCAGATTTACTTGGAACGCGGAGCATCCTCGTCTGCCAGCACCTACAGCGCTTCCACGCATTGCTGGACCTCCCCTTCACCAGCTACCTACGCGAGATTCACCGCCATAGAGGTAATGATAAAGGAGAGTTTTATACCTAATTCCTGGAGTTTCACACGTATGACAACCAAAGGCCTCCACTCACTGCTGGCTCACCCTCCACCAGCTATGTGGGCAAGATTCACCGCAGCACAGGCAATGATACAAGAGCAGTTTTATATATGATTCCCGGTCCTGGAGTCCGTCGCCCCATCCACAGGTGTGAAAGCCGGAGGGATGAACACGAGGACAACATATCGCCAGCATACCAGCGACAGCCAGCAGCCGCCTGGGGGCGTGTTTACCGTCCATGAATGATGTCACGACTCAAGGTCAGGTCACTCAAGGGTCAGACTGAGGAATTAAGAGGATCTGGGCTTGAAATATGATAACAGAAGAATTTGACCGGTGGTTGCCGCCGCGCCTCCCACAAAGCCATCCATTAAGCTCATCAACCTCACTCAGGCGTCACGAAGGGCGGCGCTGACGAGGCGAGCGTGTTGCGTAACGCTGTGACGGAATGACTCATGGTTGCTATTTTTAGAAACTAGTTACCGAAAAATCACCACAATTGGAATAGCATGATTATTTATAAAAACGAGCCACAAAGTCCAAAGCAGGCAGCATTACTCTTCTGTCATCACTTGTCAGCACGCAGGTCAGCACAGCAAACACGTAACAGTAAACAAGATACTTTACCAAACAGGTGTTGATCATACATAATATTACAACCAGCCACAAGTGAGCAAATCTCTCTCTCTCTCTCTCTCTCTCTCTCTCTCTCTCTCTCTCTCTCTCTCTCTCTCTCTCTCTCTCTCTCTCTCTCTCTCTCTCTCACTCTGCAAAAAAGAGCCGTAGATGAAACCTTCACCCCGCGTCACAAAAACAAGAAAAGCTATCATTATCTTTTATTATACTAAGAATAAACTACACAAGAGCAAATTAATCGGGAGTGATCGGGCCGCGCGCAGCCTCATCCTGACTGCGCAACAAAACATCCAATTTCAAGAAGTCAGACGCCGGGACGATAACAGCAGTATATTCCCGGCTAAGGTAATGAGCCTCAATTAAACAGTTAACGGGTTCCTGTGCCTCCGAGGAAGAAGACTCCACCACACTGAGACCCGCAGTTGCATTTATACCTTCTGTTCTCTTTGGGTTTTTTGTTGCGGTTCATTTCTCTGGTCCACGAAGCCGCGGGAAGCTAGATAAACGTCTCAGCGTCGTAAATAATAATTCATGTGAGATAATTACTTTGGCATGTCCGTGACGAGTTTCAAGATAAGTGTTCAGTGACTGAGGCTTTCCTACCTGAGACTGCCAGGCCTTCAGTGCTCTACACGCCAGACAGACAATGACCAATATGTTAGCTGATTAGTAAACTGGTACTGCTTAGTTCCCCAGTGTGGGTCTGCGCGAGGAGCCCACGGTGGTCTGTCCTCAGGTACCATGCAGGTGAGGCAGGTGCGAAGGAGACACTGCTGCCGCTGCTTCTTTTCCTCAATCTACATTTCTCCACGTTATTTTCTTATAAGTTAAAAGTTCTGGGTAAGCTCGCATGGTTATTTAATATTATATCAAAAGGTTGTATTTTCTTGCGTTAGGTGAAAATGTCTCCTTTACATTAATCCCTGTCTTCAATTTATTTTTTCTACACGTTCTGGTCTCGTTGAGCTCGTATTGTTATTTAATAAACTTTCAAGAGACTCGTCCTTTATCGAGTGAGAATGTCTTCTTTTCTTTGCATTGATTCATATTTCCTCATTTTGTTTCTTTTAACAAATCAATGAGCTCTGGTTGCATACGTAACCTTATTACTGGAAAAAATAATAATAAGTAAATAAGTAAATAACAAAAACAATAATAACGTTAACACAAATGAACCGCACTAATCTTGTCGAATAAAGTAGCACGTGATGAAATGAAGGTGTCAGGTGGGGCTTGTACAGCATGGCATACCGAAATTACCTCTTGTATTATTGCATTGTAATGCTTAAGAGACTACCAATTAACTGTCTTTGCCTGTGTCGGGTGGTAATGCCTTTTCCTTCAATAATACATGCGTTCATCTCGCCGGAGAAACTGGCTGAGAAAACGCGGACTGAATACGAGGCAAGATGGGCTGAAAAGTTCGTCATTGGATTAAACACCTCTGGATAAGTTCCATTCTCATAAGTTTTTTGGAAGTTATTGACGCACTTCAACTTCGAGTACATTGTGAGCGGGCCTCCTGTTAACTGGTGCGTGAGAGGCTGGCTGAGTGACGCTGCTTCGCTTACCCACTATCCAGACTGAAGTATATATTGTGTGTTTAGCGGAGATGTCATAGTGGCCCTGCACCTGTCTGACTCTTGTGTGTGTGTGTGTGTGTGTGTGTGTGTGTATGTGTGTGTGTGTGTGTCCGCACTCATCGCTTTGGAAATTCGAGTGAGATTTTTCTTTCCGTTTTTAAAGACACGTTTACATAATCTTATCCATTTGTATTCATTAAGATCAGTCACGCTTCGTCTCAAACATATATTTTTATCCTTTTATCCCTCCCCCCCTCTCTCTCTCTCTCTCTCTCTCTCTCTCTCTCTCTCTCTCTCTCTCTCTCTCTCTCTCTCTCTCTCTCTCTCTCTCTCTCTCTCTCTCTCTCTATAACTTTTTTTCTTGGTGGGGGCCAGCTGAACTCCCCCATATAAATAGACGAATAAATGAATAAAATAACCAGTCTATCACACGCTCCTCTGTTAGTGACGTCCTTCAAAACGACATACTAAACTTGTACGAGACCATCTTATGATGAGGACAGTGGCGGTGCAGGCAGCCACGAGAGGGAGCAGGAGCCTTGAACACTGCACGGGGATGTACTGGTTGCGTTCATTAGCTGATGATGAAGACGTCCTCAGATGAAGCAATATGGACCAGATCGTATCAAACCAGTAACAAATGGAAAAGTATAAAGCGTACAGTTTTAGATCATACATGAGTAATGTGGTCCACTGTGGTGGGGCGTGTGTTCAGGCTGTATTTATTAAATCTTTTAGTATCCAGTACCAAAACATGGGTTTGATTTTGCTGCGGGTGCTATTACAGGATCGTATTAAGAGTAACATAAGAACATAAGAAAAGGAAAACTGCAAGAAGACGTCAAACCTACACGTGTCAGTTCCTGAGTGAAACATTCCTATCTATTTCCACCAATCATCCCCATAGATAGATTTGTCTAACCTTCTTTCAAAGCTCCTTAATGACTCAGTTCTAGCATCCTGACTACTGAGTCCATTCCATTCACCTACCACTCTATTTCTCCCCATCTCTTCTCTAAACAGCACTTGACGAAATGTTGGCTTGACGCATGCAAGGAGTGTTTTCTGTTCAGCAAAGTAAAGATACTTATTCTTAACAATCAAGCGATGTTAAGCAATGTTCTATATAATTTGTGGTTAATGAATTATCTACCTATCTATCTACGTTTTCTTACAGTGAGGTTCCCACATTCGGTCCACAGGTAAAGCGTCAAGGCAATTCACCCCGGGCCTCCAGTAGAACAACCTCCACTATACAGTACAACACTCATCCCATTCATTCCTCCTCACAGGGCATCGTGTCACGCCACTCCAGTCACACACACACAGCTATCCTGACCTCATGCTAAGCCGACCTGACCAGACCTGTACTGAGGCGACCCATTCCGAGCTGACCCGAGCCGCCGGGAGCCTGTGACCTGAAAACAGCTTCCCTTTGTGCCTTGAGGAGCGTGAAGGCAATAAACGTCTGACAATGCCACTCCAGTGCTCATAATGGCTTGTTGTGACTCCGCCAGTCGCCGAGAAAATGAGGGAAGAGAAAGAGAAAGAGAAAAAAGAGCAGGTAGAAGACAGTGGGAGACAACAGGGAAGAAAGGACGGAAATGGACGAGGAGGAGGAACACGGGGAAAGGATAGTAGCAGACTTGTTGGTCCTTACGTGCTGTCAGTCGTGACTCTACTAGTACAGTGAGATGAATGGGATGGCATAGATAGAGAGGGAGAAGAAAAAAGCAGAAGGAAAAAGCTTCAACAACAACAACAACAACAACAACAACAACAACAACAACAACAACAACAAAAGAAGACGAGGAAGAGGGCGAGAGCGACTACTACAACGAGGAAAAGAAAAGAGGAAAGAGGAAAAGAGAGGGAGAAAAAAGAAGAGAAATATGGTTGTGATGATGATGGAGAGCATTAAAAAGAAAAAAAAACATTCAGGAAACAAACAAGGAAAAAAAAACACCGAGAAACAAGGAAAATTGAAATAAAGAAAGGAAACGAAGGAGTAGGAACGTTGGGCAATTATGAAAGAAAGCGACCCAGGAGGAGCCGGAGAAAGAGAGAAGGTTGTGGCTGAATGGAAGACACGAGAGGGCGTGACCACAGGCAAGAGATGCACAAAGAAGCACAGCGTGAAAACAGACAAAGAGGAAAGACAAAGAGGAAAACTAATGGACGTGACAGAACGGCGACGAGGGAGAGACAGACGGGACGCAGAAGAAGACGAAAAAACCAGGGAGAGGACGTCGTGTAAGTGGAGAGAGAGAGAGAGAGAGAGAGAGAGATAGAGAGAGAGAGAGAGAGAGAGAGAGAGAGAGAGAGAGAGAGAGAGAGAGAGAGAGAGAGAGAGAGAGAGAGAGAGAGAGACGTACTACATTATGCAGTTCAACATAAAGACAGTATATTTTGAGGAAAAAAATAAACTTTATTCTGTGTCAAACCACTTAAACAACTTATTTCACAACAAGCAGTAAAATTCAGCAGAGCTCCACCTGTATGTTCCTCATTTTTAGACAGGATTTAGACAGGTAGATCAAGACAGGTAGACAGAACAGGTGGACCAGGTCAGGTCAGGTGGAGGGCAATCAGTCAGCTATGGCAGCAGCAGCAGCAGCAGCAGCAGCAGGTAGCAGCAGGGGTGGCGGCGCTGTCTCCCTACTGTCTCTCCCTGCGTGGGGGGGAGGAAAAGGCGGGCAGGAAATTATTCGGTTAGGGGAGAAGGTGGGGCGACGGGGTTCCTGGAGGGGAGGTGGCGAGAGTAGGGGGAGGAAGGGGTGGAAGGAAGGTAAGGGCAGGTCACGTGACTGAGGTCGGGGTCAAAGAGGGATGGCTCAGGGTAGGTGGGCCGGGTAGATGTCACCGAGATAAACCTCACCAGAAGCCTCTACCTCTGCCTCCACCTCCGCTGTCCCACCAACACCACTACATATTCCTCTGCCTCGCCAGTACAGCAGGACAGCAAGGACAGCACTCCACGGGCCAGGAAGCAGCTGCAGGGTGTAGTGCAGCGTAGAAAGCAAACAAAACAAGGGAGGTTTGCAGGCGGGCACACAGCAGTCAAGTCCCTTCCGGCTCACCCTTCACGGCCCCCTGACGGCACAATGTGTAAACAAGGGGACCCTCTTGGCGGGAGGTTTGAATAAATAGACATCGCGGACAATAGCTGGTCAGAAACAAAACACTAACGACATTCTCCTCCCGCGGACCACCAGCATTATCCTCACGTATTCCTGCCTGTGCGTTTTGTTGCTTCGGGGCGTCAGGTGGAGGTGGCAGCACCACCAACAACAGCAGCAGCAGCAGCAGCGGGGCCATGGATCAAGTCCAACGAGGGACATAAAGCAAACCCTGAGTGACCTCCTAGCGACGTTCCACACTTTCCAGGCTGGATTAGATATGCCTTAAACCGGCAGGCGATAAAGATTATGATCAATAGGGAATCAAAAGGTCCACCAGACATTATACTCGACGTGGCGTAAGCTTCCATTGTCTGCCTCCAGTAAGCGACACCGGCTCCTATATCTTGCCACTCAAGGCAGGACAGTGGCAGCCAACAGTGTGCACACAGTCCGGAATATATTGTTTTCCTGATCTCAAAACGCACTTACGGTTTTGCCTTTTATGTTGCACAGCGCGAATCAAATTATACAAAGCCTTCCGTTGGTGTGTTCTAATGCGGATAACAAGCCACAGGTGCGTCTAGTCCGCTATCACACCTGAGAAACATTTGTACTTATCTTTACGATGCAAAATTTGGCTTCGATCTTAACGTGCAGTAAATTGTAGTACGCGAGTATAAGTTTAAGAGCTACCTCCACCATCACCACCACCACCAAAACCAACAATAGCAATACAAGCTGAAAAGGAAAGAAAACTGATGAAGTAACCTTAGTCTACTAATTTTGATACAATGAGTATATATTTCTGCCAAAAAATATGATGCTTTTTAAAACCATATGAATACGGTAACAGCTGTGAAATTAATAACCTCAATTAATCTAAACCTAATTGAACCTAAGCTGACCTAGCCCTCCAGTAGAAACGCAAATGCTATGTCAATATCATACAAAATAGAACTGTCACTACATTTTTTCAGTGTAAGAAAGGAGGCTCACGAACACTTACGGGAAACACCGATGATTATTATGCGCGTTGAGAAGAGGGAGAGGGAACCACGCACCCGCCCTCCCTTATCCTGATTAATTAAAGGAAGGCTTCAGTGTTCAGGGGCGCCTCATAAGACTACTCGAAGACTCTGAACGAGGAGGTGACCTGAAGCCTTGGTAAGTAAGTACGTATATACAATGTCGCTTTTCAGTTTCTTGTGTGTATTTTAAAGCACTTTTCTCTCTCTCATCAAGACTACTTTCAGGGGCCACATAAATGATTAGTCCAGTTCATAAAGGTGTTTTTGTTCCACTTATGACGCAGCTTCTTTGTTAAACTATCACTTGAATCGTGAAACCTCCCTTCTGAAAATTTATCCCTTGAAAACTCTAACTTCCACTACAGCTTGTTGAAAAGTTGCCGAGGGAGAAATTCTTGAGAAATCAGTCTTGTGTCCCGCCATGGTGGTCGTCACGCGGCCCTGTGCGTGGGTCTGGTGTCCTCGGTGAGGGGACACCCAGGGAGGGACACGCGGCCGCTAATATGAATGGAAATGACACGCTTGTAGTAACACCAATTAAATTTATTGTCATTTATGTAACTGAGTATATAGAAGCACGACGGATGGCGATGATGTTCGTGTGAAAGTATGAAAAGACACATATCGCGGAGCAGCCTCCCAGGGGAGCTTAGGTTATCGGCGCCTGATGAGACATTCCTAGTCGGGCCTCGTATGTATGGCGTGCTGCACTCCTGCCGGCACCAGGACGCGAGAGGCTGGCCTGTGGAGCCGAGCCGGCAGTGTCTTATCTTCGTGTTATGTACAAATATTCAACAAATCCTGCAAAGTTTCCGGTCGCGAGGAGAAGGTAAATATCTCACAGAATCAGAAGTCGGCTGGGTGAGTGAGCAGAGCCCCGCCAGCCAGATGCTCGGCGGGCGGCTCCGCGCTGGCCCAGGACGTCCCCACGACAAATCTCTTTTCTTTAGATATTCTTGAAGTTGAAAGTTTGATGAGATTCCTCTGTAGATGTCAACTTATGACAAACGGATCGTGGAAGCCGAGGAGGATTATGCAAATTTCAGCAATTGCAGAAAATTTGATCTTGGGAGATTATCCCGGTTTATTTTAGCTCGCCGGCGACTCGCTCCCCGGGAGACACGAGGCGGTGTCCAGGCGCATCAGAGTCGTCAGCCAGGAGATGACGCTGCGCCCACGCTACATCTGGCGGGCGCTGCGGACCGGCGGCACCCATCAGGCCTGAATGAGGCACAGACGCGCCACCGATTGCATCCTCAGCCAAGCAGTCATCGGCCACCTGCCACTCGTCGGCACCTCCAGACACCCGCCAATTACCCTCTAATGGGTGATTCTTCGGCTCGTTAAACAAACTCTCAATTGGCTTCGTCTATTGTTACGGGAAGTGCGGGAGGGAGGGAGGCAGGGCCGCCGCGACCCCTTGCCGCACCGCCGCGCCTCCCACTGGGCTGCTTCAGTTACACACACACGAGGGAGAGCCACCGCTCTCGGCAGCAGCCTGGCGCCCCAGCTGTTACTGCTCCCCTCGGCTCGGCCTGACACCTGTTGACGCGAGGGAAAAAGGGACTGTTTTCTGTAACAACAGCGGTAAGTAATTACTGCCTTTGCTTCCATACTTCGATAATTTATGATGTCTTACAACATTATGCAAATACGTGCATGAAAAATGTATACCTGATGTCAGTCAAGTAAACAGATCCCATACATGTAAATATCTAATATTGTATGATACGAGAAAGAAGTGTAGTTATTGATATTTTAATATTCACTGAAAATCATATATATGATTTTTTTTTTTCATCGCTATAACAAATTTCCCAAGTATAGTTGCACAGTCCTCAAGCTTTACATTCACTTTCTCAGATGACAAAACAGTCACCAGTGGACGCGATCCATCTGTTTTCTTGTGCTGTGCTTCACCAGGTCAAGCTGGCACGCCCGCAGGCCAGCCGGGCGCCGCCACAGCCTCCAGCCTCCCCCTCGTCACCAGGCAGGGGCTCGCATCTCACTCATCTCCCTCCACCGCCACCTAGCTTTGATTAAATCTCTCTAAACAATACAAATATCTTTTACCACAGCACCTTTTGTTATGTAGAATAGAAGGTCAATTTTCATCATAGTCTTACAAAAATATAAGTTGTCTAAGATTTCCTGCAATACATTTTTTTTTTCTTTTTTTAAGGAATAGAGAATTATTTTGATATACACATTTCTCAACCACGAATACAATGGCTTTTTTTTTCCTTATATATAGATCTAAAGATATATCACTTTTTTTTTCCCGAGGTTGAAGGTTCCTAAAGATAGCTGTCGTGACGCAAAGAAAAAAAAAGTAAAGAACTCATGGTCATATGGGTTTTCATTTACATTCTCCCGCGGCTTAGAGAAAGACATCCCTTTTTTATAAACTCACAAAACCTCTTCCTTCTCGACCTTATTTGCCATACCCGACATTCTCTCACTTTCCCTCTTCAAAATGTCCCTCAAATCATCCTTTACACTCAGTTTGTCTAAATCAAATACGATTTTACCTTCCCTTCTCCTGAGTCAGTTCAGCTTGCTATGGTCTTTGTCAATAGTAGAGAAAAAATAACTTTTCTAAACACCTCTTCAATCCTTCATCCTTAGAATCTGTTTGGGCCCACGACAAACTTCGCCTTCCCTCTCTTGAGTCAGTTCAGCAACAAAGCTCTCCAAAACGTCCTTTCAATCCTTCATCCTCGGTTCTGTTTGTCTATATCCGCCACAATTTTTCCTTCCCATTTCGTGAGTTAGTTCAGTATAGTATGTTTATCATCCACCAACACAGCTCTTTTAAGTGTCCTCTTTTAAGTTCAGTTCTTCACCTTCAGTCAAGTTTGTCTAAGCCTAGCTCATTTTCGTTCCTCTCTCGTGCGATAGTTATGCATGTAATACTAAAGGTCAGTAGTTCAATACCATACCTTTCCTAAATTTCCCTCTAATTTTCCACATTCAGCTGTGGCATATTGTTTATTAATAGTCGAGCAACATATTGCATCTTCCCTCAGTCATACGCAAACCTTCAAATCTATCCAAAATTGAATACCATGTTAGGTTCAGGTTAGCAGATCAAAGATTGAGACAAAAGGCAACAAAACACACTCGAATGCAAAAGGTTTCTCTCCGTACATCATACACAACTGTACTTAAATTGCTTCAGATATTGACCGACCAGTGCTAAGAATCCCACACAGCCCAGGACCTCCTCCCCTCACTGCTGCACATGTCAGTCAGTGAGGCTTAGACCAGTCCGCCCCACACCGCCATAATAACACTTGCCATAGTCATCCCATTATTCCTTATCTACAGCTGTACAATGAGTTTATTTACTATTCTGGCGGAAGATCTGCTCGGAGAAAGAAGGCTGGGGGAGAACAGAGAGAGAGAGAGAGAGAGAGAGAGAGAGAGAGAGAGAGAGAGAGAGAGAGAGAGAGAGAGAGAGAGATGAAAAAAAAAATGCTGAGATTATCAAAAGGCCTTGCTGCATGGGTCTGGGAGGGCGACTCGGGAAGGCTGTACCTGTCATTGTGTGTGTGTGTGTGTGTGTGTCGTGAAAAGTATGGAAGATCCCTAACTAACTTGCAAGTAAAACTACAATATATTAATGCTAGGTAGCACAAGAATCATGTTCCACCAAAAAAAAAAAAAAAAAAAAACAAGACAGTTACGAGCCCTGACGCAGAGCTAAGAACACGAAACATTTGTTGGTAAATTAATAACTGAGATTTTAGTATATAGTTTATATAACTTTGTTTCAGACAGAATTAGAGATGAACAGCCTTTCAGAAGTCTCTGAGATGACAAGTACGGGAACACCGCGCGTACACAGCACAGCGGTTATGGGCCAAGGCGGCGGTGACGGCGTGACGTCATACAGGCGTGAAAATGGTCTTTATTGTGGGAATCTCATCTTTATCTTCACTACATTACGAGACGAACCTATAAAGCGGGAGCATCCTATTCAGGCCGCGCCGCCCGGATAAAGGCATGACCAATGAAGCACGTCAAATGGCCGCCTAGGCCTAAGGAAACAAGTTGTTTTATATCACATTTGGGCCGTTTAGGGGGAAGACTGGATGGGAAAAGCAATTTTGGGCCTTGCGCGCGGGGTGCTAGGGGCCAGTTTCCGCATTTTCTGTGGTGACTTTAAACCAAAATTCTCATTTTCTTTGGACTGAGTGGCACGGGAGACTCTCGCAGATAACAGCGGCGGGTCATGGTGGCCTCGCCAAACACCACGCCATGCACCGCACCTGTCGCAGGTCAGGTCACCTGTCTGCCTGTAACGCCAGCGCGGCGCCGCGTGGGAGGGGCGGGCGGGCGGGCGGCCCCCGAGGGCGCCAAGAGCCTCCAAAAGCACCGCGCCGACACATGGTTTATGGCGCCGAGAACAAAAGGCCAGCGACGCGAGACGAAACGCCCGATTAAGTTCCGATTCTCTGTCACCGATCGTGTTTTGTTTACCCCATCGACTCCGAGGGAAGCGGCGCGCCTCTCCCAGGTCAGCACTTTTGTATCCCGCGGGAGGCGAGGCGGATGCCCCTCAACTTTTTATTAAACTATTATTTAATGTAAGTATCATAAGAAAGTGGCTATTGCGACAGGCGGCGCGTCACCAGCGGCCTACAAATCCAGGATGAGGATGAAGGAAAACGGAAACTAAAGAAGGGGTCCCGGGCAGCTTTCCCTCCCGCGCCTCCTCCCCGGGGACGGCGCCTTTATTGATGGGCGGCGCTAAGTGTTCCCGGTGGGAGTATTCCAACCCGGATTTCTACCAACAGTGATGCCTTGATACTCCCCGTGCACCCCGACTGGAGCTGGGGCGTCCCGGGGAAAGAGGCGGCCAGGCACCGAGCTCCGGGTTAAGAAGACTGGGAGTGAACCTCGACGCAAGACTAAAGAACTGAAGAGAATAAACTAACACACTTTCCAGTATTACGTAAAAAACGCGATAAAGACAAACGAAATATCATGCCGCTCCTGTAAGACACAGACCAAACACGTCTTCTTGAGGTGTAAGACAGTGATACATTGATATGGAAACTCCAGTCTATACATAAAACACCTTACTTCTCTCTCCACTGAGGAACATGATACAGTTAACAATCCTATTCAAGTAATAAGGGGAGAGAAACACCTCGCGCTCTTCCAAGGTTTTCCTCTCTCCTGTGTCAATCTAAGAGTCCCTTCCTATGTTATGATGCCCTACTTATCTCCTCTTCCCTCTTCCTCCTCCTCCTCCTCTCAGTCTCCTCCAACCACTAATCTCCTCATCTCCATCAGACTACCGCATGATCTCATTCTTCCTTCATTTTCCCTCGCACCTTTTTCCATACTACCGTTTTTCATTACATTTTTTCCCCTTCATATGCTTTTCCTCCACCTCCTCATTCTTATACTTTTTTTCCTCCGTCCTACTCCCACTCCCTCCCACTCCTCCAGGTTCTTATGCTACGTCTCTTCTTTCTCATCCTCATCTTCCTCTTGCCTCCTTCCGTCTTCCGAGGCTGCGGAGATAAATAAACTGGCCGTCTGCTTATCTCCACAACTTTCTCAAGACGTCTCCGAAGTCGGCCATCCTCTCCTCGGAGGCGGAGACCTCCACAAAAACTCTGGCGTCTACGGAAATCGAGGGACGCGTGTCGTGATGGCAGTTTATTCACGTTTTCCTCTCGTTTATCAGGATCTGTGCCGCCGCCTCCACTCGGCCTCCACTACCGTCACGCACCTCCCCTCCTCCCCTCGCCCACAAGACTCCCTGCGGCCAGAGACAATGTGCCAATCGATCGTTGTTCTCTTCTTTATCGTTCCTCCGGCGCCGCGCGAGCGAGGGAGGGAATACAGGAGTCACACATCTTGGATCCGTAACTCACGAGAGAGGCAGAGAGGGAGTGTTGGTGTAAGGGATGATGTAGTGGTGGTGATGGTGATGGTGGTGGTGGTGGTGGTGGCGGTGGCGGTGGTGGTGGTGGAAGTTATAACTCTAATAGATTCTTCAGATATGTTATATTATGTTGTTCTCTCTCTGTTCTTCTTAGTCTAGTTTTTTCTTATTCTATCATACATCTACTTTATTTTTCTCTCTTTTCTCTACATTTTTTTTCATTTTTGTTCTTAATATGCTTCCCTTCATTTTCTCTCTCTCTCTCTCTCTCTCTCTCTCTCTCTCTCTCTCTCTCTCTCTCTCTCTCTCTCTCTCTCTGTTTTTTTTTTACCTGCATTATCATCGTATTGCATCTTCCTTCTATTTCTATTCTTACTTTTTTTATATTTTCTACTTATAATTCCTTTTCTCTCCATCATTTCCTCTCTCTCTCTCTCTCTCTCTCTCTCTCTCTCTCTCTCTCTCTCTCTCTCTCTCTCTCTCTCTCTCTCTCTAGTCTTCCACTGTTTTCTTCCTCTTCTAGCATACCCTTCTATTTTCTCTTCCTCTTACCTCCCTGTCACCCACTGCAGTTGATGTCTTTCTCCTCTTCTCTTCAGTCCCTCACCCTCTTCCTGCCGTCCCCCACTGGCGACCCAACAGATAACCACCCATCACCCTTCCCCACCTGCCAGTCGCTACCACCAATCCTCCCCCCCATACTGACCTCCGCCGCCCACTCATTACCCTCCTCCCTTAGCCCTCACCACGCTGCCTCTTGGCCTTATGGCTTAAGATGGTAATGTGGTGACTATACAAGTGGCGAATATGTGTGTGTGTGTGTTTAAGAAGCGCTGACTTATGTCCTTTTAAATGTTTAATATGTTGGATGTGTTTAATTTTTGTGTCTGTTTTGTTGTGCTTTCTTACGTTGCTTTTAAGTCTCTCATCTTCATTCAGTTTATGTGTATTTAGGTCAATTTAAGAGGTATCTATTTTTAAATCAAAGAGTTATGCAGCGTTCTATTTTTTCTTACCTATTTCTGTTGTGTGAATCTATTATTATTATTATTATTGTTATTATTATTATTATTATTATTATTATTATTATTATTATTATTGTCGTTGGTGTTGTTGCTGCTGCTGCTGTTGTTGTTGTTCCTGTAACCACTCACCCATCCCTGTTCTGTTCCAGCCACACACAAACACCCATACACACCAACCCTACCAGGACACCCATACACTCACACACTCATTACCATCTACCCTGCACCTTCTCCTTCGCCCACCACCACGCCCATCACCGCGCCCACCACCGCACCCACTACTTTCTCAACACGTTCTCAGCCACCCAACAATCCCGCCCACCACTCCCACCGCCCACATTTGCTCCATACGTTCTCATTCCTTCACCAAGACCCACCACCACGTTCCCTGTGACCCACTAACACACACACACACACACACACACACACACACACACACACACACACACACACACACACACACACACACACACACATACACACACACACACACACACACACACACACACACAGCGCAATTACGCAAAAAAAAGAAAATATTATGGTTTTCATCAATTAAAGAAAACATTTTGTATAAAGAGACGTCGAAAAGAGGAGAAGGAGGAGGAAGGAGCTCACACACGCACACACACACACACACACACACACACACACACACACACACACACACACCTATGACATTTCCTCCCTCCCTTCCTCTCGGCCCATTTCAAGGCTCCAGTAATCGAGTTGGGCGCGATATGAGTTCCGAAAGGTTATCAAACAAGATGGGAGGTCCGATCACGCCTTATCGCGCCCTTATCTCGTTAATCACGGGCGTCCTAACAGCCGTGATAACGTTAACTTGGTCGCGGCGGCAGTAAACACCTCGGGAATCTGCACGGATAACCTGAAATAGGATTCCGGCCTTTCCAGATAGGATCCAATGGCCTCTTGAGGTCTGGAATGCGGGACGTCACGGCCTCACCCTTAGTAATAGATGGGAGTTGTGCTGTATGACTATTTTCACCCATAGTAATATAGGAGGTGTATTGTGTGACTGTATGTTTCTACTTTCTTCTTCCTCCTTTCCCAAATAATATAACAGGGAAACACTGGTATGACAACGAGTGTATTCCTTACTTTTTATTTATCTTCTTTTTCTAAGCAGTACAGAAGTGACTACATGACTACATCAATGTTCTTTTCTTTGCTTTTTCTTCCTTCATAAGAACATAAGAACATAAGAAATAAGGGAAGCTGCAAGAAGCGACCAGGCTTACACGTGGCAGTCCCTGTATGAAACACTCCTACCTATTTCCATCTGTTATCCCCATCCATAAACTTGTCTAATCTTCTCTTAAAGCTCTCTAGTGTCCTGGCACTAACTACATGATTACTGAGTCCGTTCCACTCATCTACCACTCTATTTGAGAACCAATTTTTTCCTATCTCCTTCCTAAACCTAAATTTTTCAAGCTTGAACCCGTTATTTCTTGTTCTACCTTGGTTGCTGATCCTAAGAATTTTGCTTACATCTCCCTTGTTATGAGCTTTATAAATGGCTTTTCTTTTTTTCTTCCTTCTTTCCTAAACAATACCGCAATCTGCGTATGGGTAACTTAGTGATTTATTAGGCATTAGAAAAAGAAATCATGGTAGATATGTGTTCGTTAAAACTTCGTGAATTTAACAGTGCAGTGAGAATTGCACGTTCCGCAGATGAAAGATGGTTGTACTTCAAAGCGAGTGTGAAAAATCAATATATGAAAAAAAAGATGCATCAAGTTATTAGGCAACATGAAGGAAAGAGAAAGCCAGGGACTTAACTCTGCTTATGTGTGAACGCACAGAGAGAGAGAGAGAGAGAGAGAGAGAGAGAGAGAGAGAGAGAGAGAGAGAGAGAGAGAGAGAGAGAGAGAGAGAGAGAGAGAGAGAACATATTAACACGGATATCCCGAAGTTATCATTAAGCATTACAATGGAAACTGCATCTCTTCACGTCAGCTTATGGGTTTGCGGCTGTTTTACGATAATGCAACGCTGCGTCCCTTGGCGAGTGGTGCCGCCTAGTACCCAGTGTCCGGCGTCCAGGGTCCGTATTCTAAACTTATGAAGCGTTTAACGATCTCATATGGACTGTTTTCAAAAGCCACGTAGATGATTCGTCTGGTTCTTTAACGTTTAAATCTTGTCAGGACTGTTTTCAAAGGCCACAGAGATGATTAGCGGCGTTATGAAACATTTAAGGCCCTTTAGGACTATTTTCAGTGACCAAAGAGATGATTTGTCGGGTTCTGAGACGTTAAGGCTCTCAACAGTACTGTTTTCAGAGACCAAGGAAGTGATCAGTCAGGTCTCATGGTTTGTTTCCTTATTGAAAGCATAATTTTATTGTTAAACTGTCAATAAATCATGAAAACACACTTGGAAACCTTAGTAACTTCCACTAAAGCTTCTAAAAGTATTGGAGATAGGGCGTTAAACGATCTGAGAGTGTGATGCCACAGGTAAACCACACAGTCACTGAACGTATACACACAAACACACACACGTAACCAACAGCACGGCGGGCACGGCACACGGTACGGAATGAGAGGCAACTTGTCAGGTACACAAAGACATTGCATAAAGTACATCTCTCCCCATTTTTAAATTTCAATCAAAGCACAAAGTGTGGCCCCCTAGAGAGGCTCTCCGTGTGGCCGTAACTCAGCACTGCTTCGCGACACAAACAAGGTAGTGCTGGGTCTCGTAACTCCACGGCAGAGATAGCCACGCATGGGGCGGCCTTCCGTCTCGGGTGCGCAGGACACACACATCGCGTCAGGTACAGACACAAACGGGTGTATCTCACTAATAGTTTATTTTCACATGGAGTAAATTACTGCACCGCTAACCCAAGGCTCTCTCGTCCAGCCCTCAAGAGCCTACCTTCACTGTCGGCGGTGAGTGGTAACAAAATGTATTCGAGGTTCAAAATTAAGTGTTTATATGAACTGTATATATGTATTACTAGTAGTACTTGTATTTTTTCGAATATTAGTGTAAATTTATGTTTTCTGTCCGCTACGTACTCAAGGAAACGCTATTCAGGGTTAGACATTTTGTGTCTGTATGCATTGTGTTCTTTTTTTTATATAGAAGGGAGCCTGGCTAAGGGAAAACGAGGGAGAAATTAGGTATTAATAGTAATTTTCCTGTCTTCGGAGAACCTTTGAAAATGTTATTCCAAGCTTATGTAAAATCGAGTATGTTTATGTAATTTGTATGTTACAGTTAGATCTTGTATTGACTTTGTATCATTTTAAATCCGCCCTTCCTGATTTAATACCCTACCAAAGTGAAGCGTTTTCAAACCTACAGTACATCAGAATAAATTACATCATCACACTTCCTCAGAAATGCTTAATATATAGAGTTCAATGTAACGACGTTTTCCACAATAAACGATAAACACCCGGACATGAATATGAACACCTTTAAAAATAGTGAACAGATTTTCATAGTTCTTAAATGTATAATTTGTGTCTTTTATCAAATAAGTACACCTAAGAAATGTCAAGGTTTTCTATGGTTAAGTGGTAGAGAAGTGATTTCCTGATCTAGTGGCCGTGTGTGTGTGTGTGTGTGTGTGTGTGTGTGTGTGTGTGTGTGTAGGCGAAGGTATGACTGGCACTATGACGCACTTATGGTAATGTGGGGGCCAACCCTCCCTATCGCTGAGGATCTCGAGACACCCACTCCCCCCACGGCGCGGCGAGAGAGAGAGAGAGAGAGAGAGAGAGAGAGAGAGAGAGAGAGAGAGAGAGAGAGAGAGAGAGAGAGAGAGAGAGAGAGAGAGAGAGAGTGCGTGCTACCTCGGAACAAAAAAAAAAAAATCTTGGCATGAAAAGGTAAATTGGTGTATTGTTATTGGTGATTCAAGGGTTCGAGTCCTATAAGAATAATACAAGGAACTATCAGTAAATCTTCCTCGTAGATTTGCTGCCTGAGTACAAATCAAGCCTATACAAATGAAATGGCGGCGGCATCTTGTTGGGAGGAGCTGCTGCAGGGTTCTTCAGTGACAGGCGGGCGGGGGCAGGAGGGGGCGCCGCAGGGTGGCGGCGGCGGAGGGGGCGGGCCCCAGGGTGGGTGGAGCGGCAAGGCGGAGTCCCTCAAACACATCATCAGTCATAACCACACGCCTCTCACCACACTCTCCTTCCTATCTCTCCTCGTTATCGTCCCTTCCTTATCTCCCATCCTCCTATCTCGCGGCTCCTCTATCTACCTCCGCCTCCATCTCTCCATCATTTTGGACCATCAATCTTCCATCTGTGAGGGATGATCCAGTGGCCTCTGCTCACCAGCCGCCACACACTCGCTGCTGCCACTGCCTCGGAGTCACACACAAAGAAGTTCCTCCGCGGAATTAATATTTTGTGATTCTATCAGGAACTATCGGCACGCAACTCTAACAAGCCAAAATGGGAAAATTTTCACTCTCAGCCTTAAACTTTGGATGGCGGTATTTTTTTATATACATATAATGAGAATATCGCGAGTGATAAGATTATCTGGCGTTCACTGCACCTCCCGGGAGGCACCGCCACCCTCAGGTGTGCTGGGTCACCGCCACCGCTGCCGCCGCCACCGCCGCCGCCGCCGCCGACGCCGTCGCCGCCGCCGACGCCGTCGCCGCCGCCGCCGCCGCCGCCGCCGCCGCCGCCGCCGTCGCGCCGTCTCGCGCCGCTGACCCGCAAGCAGGAGTGATGTGTCACGAATCTCAAATATTAATTGATTAAAACTCTCCTTCCACCTACCAGTTCTCTCTCTCTCTCTCTCTTTCTCTCTCTCTCTCTCTCTCTCTCTCTCTCTCTCTCTCTCTCTCTCTCTCTCTCTCTCTCTCTCTCAGGAGGACGTTAACAAACTAAAAGAGTGAAGTGAAAAACGGCAGTTCTCCTTCAGCGCAGATACAGGCAAGGTTATGCATATTGCTGGTAAGAATCTTAATCTTTAATCACCAAATCCCCGATAAGAACTCAGTGATATCAAGCGGGAAAAGACGTGGTAATTTTCATCAGCAATAATCTGAAATCGAGCGATCAGTGCACGTGTAGCGGCAGGTAAAAAAAAAAAATACTAATATGACTCTTTACTTCATTAAAGGTAACACTGATTGAAATATTCCGAGATATTGTAAAGGTGAGTCTCTTTGCAGCACTAATAAGGCCACGCCTGGAATTTGCGGCACAATTCTGGTTACCATATTACATGAATATCAACATGTGCTGAAGGGAGAACAGAGGCAAGAGAGAAGAGAGATCAGTATGTAATGATTACGAAAAAAAAAAAAATACTGAAATGATTAGACTTTGTTCTCTCTCCACAAAGGAACGACTAAAATGGATTCACTGGAGGCTCTCAAAGGACTAACTCGGTTAGATAAAACAAATCCTGAAAAACTGTAAATGAATCAAACAGTAACTTGAAGAAACAACACGAAACATGAAGAACGAAGATGTGCGTATGAAGAACGAAGATGTGCATAACAAAGATATGTCAATAATTTCATCATTACCAGAACTATTGGACAATGCAAGATGCTCTCAACAGCAATGGTTTAAAGCCCAAGACTGGACGAATATTTCCCACAAACAGGTCTTTACTAACAACAACTTGATTTATCCTCATTAAATTGTCTCGTCTGTCATCTTTCAAATGCGAGGCGTGATCAGCCATCAGCATTCGTGGCTGTGCAGCGCTGTAGATTCTCTAATTTCATTATTTACAAAAAAATTTGCACCAACACGTTTCCCTTCAATGTACATCGCGCGATGTCTTCTGTGCCCCGCCTCCTTGTTGCCCCGGGACAGGTGAGCGAGGGGCGAGTCTTGTTCTGTTGCTGTCCTGTTCTCTCACACGGTCAACTAATGGGAATACATAGATAAACAGATGCCCTCCTTACAGATCAACAGATCTCCTGGAATTCCCCCCACCTCCGTCTCTCTCTCTCTCTCTCTCTCTCTCTCTCTCTCTCTCTCTCTCTCTCTCTCTCTCTCTCTCTCTCTCTCTCTCTCTCTCTCTCTGTCTCGTAGTCATATATGTGTGTGAGTGTGTGTGTGTGTGTGTGTCGTTCCTGCCGTCGTCTCTGACGTCAGCCTCGCCGCCGTGGCCGCGGAGTCCTCGCGGTGTCCCTGAGGCAGGGCGCGCCTGGGAGCGGCTCAAGATTGCTTCTGATTATCTTCCGTTCATCGCTCACCTGCCAGGTCACGTAGGCTGACCTTCCCTGACCTGTACACTCCCTTCGCCCCGGGAGGAGCTCGAGGAGGGCACCTGGGGGAGCACAGGTGGCTGTCGCCCCGCTCTGGGGGGGCGAGACTCTCCTTAACGACGCTTATCTCTTACTGTCTTTGGGCCTCACAAGTGTGTGACCTCCGCGCCGTGACGCTGAGGCTCGGAGGCTGCGGATGCAGCTGAGTGGACGCTCGTGACCTCACTGCGCATTGGAGATTCCGGGAGATCGAAATCAGCAGGAGTTTCTATGACTTAAACTAAAAGGCCAACCATTGTAACTGACTGAGGAGAGGAAGGAACTGGAGGGGGGAAGAAAACGAAGAGGAAGAGAAGTCCTGGCCAAGGATAACTGTCTGTTCCCCAACACCTAACGTGGAGGAGTGAGTCACGTGACCGCGGGGTGGGAGTGCGAACCGACGGGATGAACAGAAGAAATGTAAGTGATGACTAAAAATTATTGGACTTTTCCATTTTTTCCTTGTCTTAAGAAACCGCAGTGTAGTTACCATACATTTCCATTAATCACTCCTGGATATACATTACCACTGTAGCAATTAAACTCCAATTCATGCTAACTGCCATCACTTGACCTCGTGTTTCAGTTCACTCATCCTGCTTCTCCACTCTCGCCTAACTAATGGACTTCAGACAGACGCAAAAGGTTACACGCAGACCTGATTCATTCCACATGTTTCTTTCTCCCACATCCCTCCTGCGCTCGCATTCATTTCGACATATTCACATCCATTCTCTTATCGGTGAATCTGTCTTTCCTCCATCCCTGCCTCCCTCCATTCCTGTCCTTTCGCCGTGAGAACCCCAATAATAATAACGCCGTCGCCGAGCCGAGCCGAGCCGAGCCGCCCCGTCAGGAATGTTCAGCTGGGTGGAGGGAGCACCTGGTCGCAGCCTCGCAGGGAGATCACCTCCTGATTATCTGGCTGCCATCTCCCGACACGCTCCGCACTGCCTAGTTAATCGCCAGAGACAGGAAGGCAGGGAGGAGGAGGAGGAGGAGGAAGAGTGGCGCAGAAGGAGTACACGGGAGGCTGAGAATTGAGGCTGGGGAAAGCAAGGATGTGGGAAAAACATAGGGAAAGTAAGGAAGATAAGAGAAAAAAATATAAGGTTGATATTACTTACTAGAAATTATTTGCATACAGAAACATGAGGTGGAGTGAAGAGTAGTGTTTCTGTAATGAGGTGTGTGTGTGTATGTATGTGTGTGTGCGCCCTCCAATTTGTATATTCATTCCACCTCCCACAGAACAGGAAACAAGGAGATGGTATTTTTTTCTCACTTACCACTTTTTCCATTACCACTGCTATATTTGTGGTTCAACAGGACAATGAAAAGAAACTAG